>NW_027124957.1:40117-40265 GCF_001457755.1 Trypanosoma equiperdum | reverse complement strand
CCCCCCCCACGTAACACTTAGCTCTTATATTTCTGATATACAAGCAACTGTACTTCAAATGTGTGTATATATACATTTGTATGTGCATGCATACACGCATATATTTCTTTTTTACTTTTTATTTTTACTTGAAAGGAAGAAAGAGAGA
>NW_027124957.1:13768-40107 GCF_001457755.1 Trypanosoma equiperdum | reverse complement strand
TTTTTTTTTCCCTAGCGAATACATATATACATTATATATATACATTATATATATATAGTGAAGTAATCGAATAGGGAATGCTCCGACGCGTTGCTGGAACTGAGTTGTCCCGGACTGTTGCAAGGCTGAGTGTACCGTCCCGACGGTATACAAACTACGACCACCTTCACTACGCTACGGACACGAAAGCTGTGCTTTGCATTTTGGGGTATTTTGTTGCCTTATGGTTTGTAATGCTGCGCATAGGAAGCCTCTTTTCATGCCGTGCTAAATACAAGGATGATTATTTACGTGTTTGGCGCCGCAAACTCGGCACCGGGTATCAGTGGTCGGATGCGTGGGGTCCGCAAATCGATACGTTTTTCCGCAATGTTCCTGACAGGGCAGTGTAACACCGGCAAAAGTTTGTTGCGTATTCCACAGCGAAGGCACAGGTACGCATTTTAGTCTCCTTTGTTATTTTTTGTTTTTTCTTTTAAAAGAAAGAAGAAAAAAAACCGTTTATCGCTATTTCTTTTCATCTGTTTCCATTGCAGACGCTCTCAGTATAATATATATATATATATATATGTAATTTAAAAAAAAAAGGAAATGGCATTCCAGCCCTCTCGCAAGAGGTGCGGACTGGGGATTTGAACTACCGTAGTGTAATAGAAGATATGATTGAGGGTTAGGGGAAGTGGTAAATTAGAAAAAAAAAGGGTTGGGGAATATCACCGAAACAGGGGAGGTATGTCATGTATATGCTACGTATTTAGTACAATAAAAGAGCACAAACCAGCAACGTCCATAGGATTATGTTGCACGTTCGTGTGTCTTCATTAGTTTTTTTATTTTTTATTTTGGACTTCATCAGGAGTACCCTTAACGATGTTTAGTAGAGGATGTGTGATGCAAACATTTCTTAATTTTTTTTTGATTGTCTACTTTTTTTTGTTATTTTTTCCGTCGCCATTATTATTGCCATCCTTATTATTGTTACTATTTTTTTCCCCCTGAGCTGTGTACCCCTTTTCAGCAGAACGCTGCGCATTCTCGTTGAGGATAAAGTAAGTTGAGAAAAGAAAAGGAGAGAGTATCGGGAGGAATGTGCGGGGGGAGAACTAATCTCATTTCATTAGCATGACCATTATTTCTTTCGTCTCTGCGGTGGCAGCAAATATTATATATATATATATATATATATTAATATGTTGGGAGCATGCTGGTGTTTGTTCCTTACTGTAAGAAGAAGTGAATTGGTTGAGGGATCTTTTTTTCTCCTTCTTCTCCCGTCATTGCTCCGTTGACATGTGAGGTTTTCGCAGTTATGATGTTACCGACTTCAACTATCATCTTGAACTTCTTTTTTTTTTTATTGGTTGCGTTGAGGTTGAATTCCAGGACCCCTGCTCACTCATTTACCCATCCACGGAGAAAAAAAAGGAAAAGCCGCCCGAAGCGAAGGAAAAGAAAGAGCGGGAGGTTTAGAAGGAAGGGGAAATATAAAATGCGAAAGACGACTCGTCTACTGTCGAGGGCTGTTTTCGACTTGAGCAACGCTGAAGCATTCCGTTCTGGGCGTGTCTTGAATCAACCAACCTCCTTCATCAACGGTTGTTTTGTGACTTCCGGTGCTGCGGACGTGATTTCAGTTGAGGATCCTTGCACTAATGTTACTATTGGCGATATTCCCAACTTAGGGAAGGATGAAACGCTGCAGGCAATTGCGGTGGCTCAGAAAGCCTTTGAAACATGGAAGGATACCGTGCCCCGCACACGTGCAGTCATACTTCATCGATGGGCGCAGTTAATATATCATCACAGAAATTCCCTCGGTTCTCTCCTCTCCCGAGAGTCGGGGAAAGTTGTGCAAGAAGGTGTTGACGAATGCCTGTACGCCGCACGGTTCCTTGAATGGTATGCGGGAGAGGCGGAACGCGCTTATGGGGATGTTGTGGGAAGTCCTCGCCCTGATGTTTCAACAACTGTGTTGCGGCGGCCTGTGGGTGTAGTGGGTGCCATCACTCCGTGGAACTTCCCGTCAGCAATGGTCACGCGAGTTGTGGGTGGGGCTCTTGCTGCAGGTTGTGCCGTTGTGTTGAAACCATCAGAACTAACTCCATTCAGTGCACTTGCACTCGCCCAGTTGGCAGTTGAAGCAGGCGTGCCCGACGGGGTGTTTAATATCGTTACTGGAAACGCGGCACCCATCGGTGATGCGGTTCTGGATAGTTTTGATGTGCGTAAGATTTCTTTCACCGGGTCCACCAGAGTTGGTAAGTACATATACCGGCGCTCCGCAAGCACCATGAAGAAGTTAGGGTTGGAGCTTGGTGGAAACGCACCATTTATCGTGTTCAGTGACGCTGAGGTGGATCGCGCGGTCACTGGACTCATGAATGCGAAGTTTCGTGCTGCGGGACAGGCATGCATAAGCGCCAACCGTGTTTTCGTGCACTCCACGGTTTACGGTGACTTCATGACGAGGTTGCTGGAGAGGGTGAACTCAATCCGTGTGGGGAATAACTTTGACCCGTCTTCAACGATGGGCGCACTTGTCAGCAGTTCCGCAGTCGAGCGTGTGGTGTCGCTGGTGCAAGATGCGGTGGAAAAGGGAGCCAAGGTGGAAGCAGGAGGTCGGCGCTTATCAGGTCCTGGGTACTTTTTCGAACCCACAGTACTTTCCGGTGTAAACCACGATACGATGCGCTGCTGTCAGGAGGAGATATTTGGTCCTATTATACCCATAATTACGTTTGATGACGATACGGAGGCTATACGTTTGGCCAACGCGACTCCTGCAGGTCTGGCAGCTTATGTGTACACGCAGGATTACCGTAGGCAGAAGCAAATAATGGAGCAACTGAGTTTTGGTATGATTGGGATTAATGACAGTGGTTTATCATCACCCTGTGCTCCATTCGGCGGTGTCAAAGAAAGTGGGTTGGGTCGGGATGGCTCAAAGTACGGCATTGACGCGTTTCTCGACGTTAAATATGTTCTGGAGTCACGTGTGTAGAAAGTTGCACTTCTTACCGTCACATGGCTGGTTGACATTGTTGTTATCGTTTGTTTCTGTTAAAACAAAAAGTTCTATAATTATCTATGGTTTTTATGCGACTGTTGTCGGTTGCGTGTGCGTGCGGTTGGACGTGTAAGTTTATGTGCATACATATACGGGTACCGTTTGCACGTCTGTGTGCGGCACCGTCACCCATAGCATCAACGAGTCCATTTTTTCTTGATATTGTTATCTGTCGCCATCCACTTTCGTTCTTTTTTTTTCCCCCTTCCGCGTAACTGGCTTTGCTCGCGTTCGTGAGTGAGTGTGTGAGTGAGTGTGTGTGTGTGTGTGTCTGTGCTTGCTGACACACTCCCTAAGGGGCAGTGAAGTTGCCTACCAGGTAGGGTTTATAAGAGGTTTCAACTGTGAGACGACCCAGTTTTGTAACGGTGTGGGAAATGAACCCGTTTGTTTTTTCCCTTTACGTGGCTGCTACGGTGTCTCTCTCGCTATTGTTTGATTGTGCTGCCGCGTACTGTCCGTCTAACGGTAACACACATGCGGTTTACGTCACCTCGAATGCCGCAGATAACATCTGGGCCTTTGACACGGAAGGACGGTTTATAGGCAACGTGTTGAACAAGGAATCTTTCCCCGTGCGCGTGGAGAAGTTGCGCGATATGAAGTTCGGCCCGGGGGAGCACTTGTATATCGCTAGCGCGCGAGGGAAATTTAGTCGCATCTTCGCCGTCTCAGGGAATGGTGTTCTTAATGGGACACTCGGAAAAAACTGTACTCGTGACTACCTCTTTACCGTGGCTGAGCAAGACGACAACAATCCAATGCTTGATCATCCGTATGCCATAGTCTTTAATCCTGATGACGATTCACTGTATGCATCCAACCAGAACAGCGTCACTGTTGCGAGATACACGCGCGTTGATGACGGAAAAGGCAAATATCCACGCTGGGAACCTGCTGAAAATTCTGTGTTTGCTCTCACGAACGGTTCCGCGGCATCAAAGATACCGAAGAAAGTCGGATTGTTTGTTTCCCCATGGAGTAACGAATACGCATTGCTCTCTGTTCGAGGGCTAGCCATTTCTCCCCCGCTTCCCCGCTTCCTTGTGGAGCAAGCGGCACCCGCTGGAAGTTTCGCAACGGGGGAGGGCCTCCTCGCTCGCTACCTTGTATTGTGTGATATTGCTCTCAACAAATTGCTGGTGTTTTATGCTGACACGGGAGCGTATGTTTTCTCGATAACTGTTCCATCACCGGTGCAAGTGGCGTTCCCTTCTCGGTACTTTAAGCCCATTGAATCGCCTGCATCGTACTTCGAGGTTCCACACATGTATGTAACGAGCAAAGAGGATGGCATGGTCTATCTTGTACCCCTCGTGGGAAAGTCATCCCCAGTGGCTGCAAGTGACTTTAACACCCCTCATCAGCGGCAACCGAGTTATCCGGTCACATCACCGGTTTTCATGCATGCTGCCAGCGGTATATATGAAAATCCTTCACATGATCTACTGTTGATAGCCGATCGTGTGGGTCGATCAATCATGTCTTATGTTTCTCCGTTTAGGTCGGGCGCCACAGAAGGCGAAGGCCCTTCACCCTTCCTTGGCTACTTTGTTAGGGCGTTACCGGATATGCCAGAATTTGTTTTAACCACGGCGGTGGAGCAACAGAGCGCCATCCCCTTTTGTTACGAACTTACAGGGGATGGAACCTTCCGATATGTGGCATTATGTACTGCGGCGTACATATGGACTACGGTGGCCACCATTTTCTTTGCACTACTCTCTCTGATATACACAACCCGCTTGTGTAAGGGCTGTGTCCGTCGTCTGAAGAGCAGCTACAAGAACTACTTTAAGCATATGGGAGCACGAGAGGCTGAGGATGTTGAGCTTTTGCAACATGAAATTAACAGTGGATACGGAACGAACAACTGATTTTATTTCTTCCTCAGGAGTACATGGGAGAATTGATATTGCCGTTACCTGCCATGTGCCTGCACTTCCATTATTCTTTGTTCCCTACTTCGTTTACATGTCTATGCGCCTGTTCTTATTAGTATCGGTGAGTTGTGGGCGCCCTATCTTCAGCTTGTGAATTTCACTCCTTTTAAAGACTGTTAACGTTACTTTGTCATTGCACTGTGTTGACAACCGTGGTCTCTCTTTTGTTCGTTTGTGCTTTGCGTTCCTTCGCCGAGTTGTCCTGACTGACCTAGACAGGGACAAAGACACGTTCTCTTCTGTTTGTGTATTCGCTTGGTTCTGTATTTTATCGTTATTATTATTATTTTCCACCTGTTGATTGTTGGAGGCGGGGGGTTTGTGCAATAACTTGGTAGCCCCAGGGGATTGGGAGTGCTGAAAGGTTGTCAGCAACCATATGTGTGCGCATACCTCCATTTTGTTTTCATTTTCATTCCATTTTTCTTCTGCAAAACCCTCTACTGTGTACCCCCAAAGAGTATCCGATTTTTCTTTTCTTCCCCTGGGCCTCACAGTTACCGATGCGTCAAAGCCGGCTGCATGTGCCAAGCCGCTGGAGGGAAGGGGAGTGCGGAGGAGGAGGAGGGGGAGGAGGATGATGGGGATGGGGAATTGCGGATGTACGTGTTTGTGGTTATTGTTTTGGGTTGTTTAGTCATAACGGTTGTGGGGGAGTTGCAGCAGAGTGGCAAATGGTTGTGGGATGCGCGACCAATGTTGTGAAGCACCAGCGAGGTCCTGATGGTGGTGACAGCAGGGAAAGAGTGTGAGGACGAGGGAAAAAGAGAGCGTTAAGGCTGGTGATGAGGCTCAGTGGAATGTACACGGGACACGATCACATAAAGTGAATCACATACACACACTAAAGCAAAACAACAACAACACCAAACAAACAAATAGAATCAAAAATGTCACGACAATAGGAATGAGTTCTGGTTTGCCGGTTATTTTTGGTTTCTGTGCACTCTTGTTCGGTTATATCCCTTTTCTGAATTTGTTTTTTGTTCCTTCTTTTCCTTTTATTTAACATCGTTGCGCTCCTTCTCCCTTTTCCACCTTTTTGTCCTTCTGAAATACGCATCCACGTGTACCAATGTCCACGTGCTCTGCCGGATGCCCTTGAATTCAAGCTGACGTTAAAAGTGACCGTGGCCCCATACCGCTTGTTCATTGAAGTTAGCGGGCTGTGAAGAGGAAGTCAGCAATAGGTCAAGTGGGTGTTTTGTTTTGAAAGAAGATGCTCCATGTATGCCTTCGGCGTCTTCAGGGGGCATCTGCACCTCAGTCCGTGTTGAGAACCCTACAGCGCCTGCGCCAGCAGTATCAGCGTCCTCTTCAACGTCGGGAGACGCCGATGGCGGGGTGTGAAACTTCGCTAAGTAAGCAGAGGCTTGCGGACGAGGCGCTGAAGCTCCTCCGGCGAGAGGTGCGGGGAAGCGACATGCTGTCGGACGTAAGTGTGGTCTCGTCTTCCTTTTGTATTGAAGTCGGGAAGTTGTTGAGCGTTGCTGCAGCGTTTGGGGCCACTACTACAACACAGCGGGTTGCGGAGGCACTTCAGTGGGTGCGGATAAACAAATCCAGTTTATTAACCACACGGCAGGTTATGTCCGTTGCGATGCCACTACTTAATCTAAAGGATGGTAAGTCGCTCGGGCGGCAGTTTGTTATGGAGGAGCTCATTACCCCTCTGTTGACCTCGCTGGAGGCGTCGGTTTCCACCGCAACAATGAATGAGGTCGAGATGAAACAGCATTACAGTGCCATTGTCTCTGTCTTCAGCCTTGTTAACAAACTTTTAGAATGCGACGACAACTGTGGCGTTGGCGATGCCGGGGGCGGTGAGACTAAAGATATAGAACCCGAGGGACCCTCTGTGGGAATGGCGGGTAAGACGTTGGCTTCGGGGAGCGCAGCCTCTGTCCTACGCAGGAGTGTTGCAGAGTTATTGACGAAGGCGGCGGACGCTCTCTTATCGGCAACCGCGTCCGCATCCTCATTTGACGTTCAGGATTGCACCCACACTCTCCTGGCGTTTCAGCGCTTTGAGTCTCTCTGCAGCGATGTGGATGCTGATGGCGTCAAGGATATGGAAGAAATGCACGCGGTTCTTTTGCCCTTGCAACCGGTACTAGGCACAGCCTTCGGATCATGCGCATCGGGTGCAGCAAAACGGCCCGGAGACCTTTGCCACTTACTCTCTTGTGCGTTGAAGTTAAAGCACCGGGAGAGTATGATTTTTTTTTCTCGCGGCGCTGTCTCTTTGTTGCCACTCGCTCTTGCTTCGGCGACAGTGAAGGAGATGAGCATGGCGGTGTCTTTGTTGGTACGTCTGCGTAGTTGCGCACCGGAAGTTGCTGATGGACTACTGGTTCAGCGCATAGTTGGCGCCATGCGACCAAAGCTATTCTTGCTCGCGGAAACCCACCCGGAGACTCTTCGTCACATTGAGAGCTCGTTACTTCTAGCCAATCTCACGCGCCTGGACACGGAGGTTTCTGAGGACCTTGTGAACCTTCTTTGCAGCTCTTTTGCATCTCATATGGACTCAGTACAACCGTCTCATCTCATTCCGTTTCTTCAGGGGCTGTGTCGGTTCGGTGACTATCACACCCGGTCGGTGAAGGATGAGTCGTATGTGACTGTTTGGGATGCCCCATTATTGCCTGCCGTGCTTCCTTGCCTTCGTCGCTCAGCCGATCGCGTTGTTACATTGGCTTCGGCGCGGGCGGTTACGACTGTTGAGGCGGCACAATTACTTCTTCTCTTTTCACAACTCCACTCTGCCTTGTCGCTCACTGTTTACGCTTCACTGGACTCACAACTTGTCGGGGCAGCTTCCAGGTTCGTAGAGGTGTCGAATGTTACATGTGATGAGAGCAATGACGGAGTTAGTGACGGTCACGCGGTAATTGGACATGAGGACCCGAGTGGGGTATTTACTCTCATGAATGCTCTTGATACGTTCCGTGAAAAGTGTGTGCCCGTGAGACGTGAAGAGGAGGAGTTGCTCCTGCGTGCCGGGGAGCTTTACGAGATGGTAAGACAAGGCGCCATGGGAACCGTAAAGGAGATACAGGACCCCAAAAGTCTTGTCAAGTTGCTCGGCGTTCTCATACCCGGATTAGGGGCCCCATTTCCTGCGGGAGAGGAGGAAACTGCCGTGCATAACTCAGCGGCCACGGTTACGTATTCACCTTCCGCGCAGCGATCTTTTGACAGCGCCGCCAATCAAGTGATTCGTCTTGCACCGATGGCGAATGCTTACGAGGTTGGGGCTCTCGCTAAATACACAAGGGAGCTGCTGTCAAAGGACTTGATTGGTGAGGCGGTGGCGCGAGAAGCGATGAAATCTCTTGTTGAGCAGTCGGGCCGTGTCGAAATGACACTGCACGACATTCAATCTCTCCTCGACGGGATGCGGCAAGTGCGGGAAGTACAAATATCGGCGTCGCTCTTGTGGCGGGCAGGGACACTTCTCTCAACGGCACCGAAGAAAACAACGTCTTTTCTTCGGTGTGTGTTGCCGATTATAAAGAATGCGGCCATAAAACCCTGTGAGAAGGAAGCCCTTTCCGCGCTGAAACGAATTGCCATGCAGAATGCACGTGATATGCTAGAGACGGATGTGATGACAATTTCCCCCCGAGATGTTGTTCTTCTTGCGTACACGTTAGCGCAGCTGCAGGCTATCTCATCGGAGCCCGCTGCGGAAGGGGCTGATGATTCTGAGGATGTGGACAGCGATGCTGCGGAAAGGGAGGTATCAAGTGATTTACTGTCTAAGGGTGATGATTTCGGGGTTGTTCACGACACCTTTACGATGATAGGCGACGCCGTCTGTTTGCAGATGCAGCAGTCACCGTACTCGTGTGGCGTGGCGACTGGTGGTGGATGGCAAATGACACCGCAAGAGGTTGTCATGCTTGTACAAAGTTTTGAGAAGGTGGAGGTGGGGCACCACTCCTTACTATACGAGTTACTGCCACTCGTTCGCGATATGTCGCCCGCCATGGGGCCGTTGGAGCTTTCTCTTCTTCTAAGTGCCTTTGCACGTTTAGGCGTGTGGAATGGCCGTATTCTAAACACCCTCGCGTGCAATGTAGCGGAGCGTATGCAAATGTGCAGCCTGAAGCAATGCCAGGTCGTTCTGCAGGCGTTACAGTCCTCGCGGTTTCTTCGCCCCACTGTTTTTTTGCCATCGGCAGAATACCAGGAGAGCTCGTCGTGTGACTGGAAACCGGTGTGTACGCCAGATGGTTCTGCTAATGCAGATCCGCTGGTCACACTCGCTGTGAGTATAGTGAAGCGCATGGATGCACTAGTAGAAAATATGGACTCTGTTTCCACCATACTGGAATCTTATACGTTGAGAGAAATTATGGCATTTGTCAGCGTTCTCGGTTTTTTTGAGCATCCTCCTCAGCCGTCTTTTGACACATATATGGCCATATGTGTAAAGAAGCTACTGTTGTCTCTCAGGACGTTGAGTGGCAACGACGTGTCCTGGGATTGTCGCCAAAATTTAATGGCATGCGTTTCCCTTGCGGGGTATGTGTGTAAGCTTCGCAAGTACAGCCACCAGTGTACATCTGCGCGAGTTATTGCGGGTGTGCTCTCACCTCTCTATATCGAATCTGCGACACTCAAAGCGGGGCTGCTCCTAATGCCTGAAGAGAAGCTGTCAGAGCTATATTGTTACCGTTGTGCGTATGCCATGCTTTACGGTGCTGCCTTTGCTGCTGATGAGGCCTCACTATTTCTTTTGCCGCTTTTTGAAAAGTTGAAGGCACCTGAAGTCTCTCAGGACGCGCGGCGTGTTTGCAGAGCACTGCGTTCCATGACAAGGATGTGCTCGAGGGATGCCGGTGACATCTCCATGGTGAGCGAAATTGTGCTGCACTGCGCCAGCGCTATCCATGAGAGAAGACCCGGTAACATGGGAGAGGGTTCTGAAGAAGGTAGTGTGGGTGCCGAAAAGCCATTCGTTCTCCAACGGAGGGAAACAGTTGCCTTGATTGAGTCGCTGTGCGCTGCCTGGCTCTTCCGTTCACGGTCGGATGAGCGTGATCGCTCTTTCCTCGAGGTTTTGAGGTTTTCCGTAGATAACATGCTTCGTTTCTACCACGGTACTGGCGGTGGGGAGGACCTACGGATTGCTACAAAAGATGTCGGAACTTCCATTTCTGCCGGGGAGTGTGGTTTAGTGCTGTTGGGCTTAGCTATCACCGGAGCTGCTACTAACACCTGCGAGGCGATGCACGCTAGCGCCTTGCCGCAGCTTACTGAATTGCAGCGCACCATCCTCATGAAGGAACATGATCTGTCGGTGCACGATTCGGTGAATATTCTCCTCGCCAGGGCGCTTTGCAGTGATGATACCACTGTTTGTTGGGAGGTGGTTGAGTGCGCATCGCGTGCACTTCAAAGTCAGATGGGTAAAACTGACAGGACTGGGCTGTGGCTGCATTCCGAATTGTATCGATTAGTTACAGCTGGTGACGCCTGCTTTGTAACTTATTGCGTTGGTTTGCCTGAAGGTGGCTGCCGCACTGTGTTTGATACATGCGTTAGGGTTGTACCCGCTCTCCTCCATGCCCTGAGATCAGAAAAGCGGAATATATCACCCTCTCTTAGCCTGCATTGCCGTGTTCGCGTGGCTGAGTGTTTGCGGCAGTTACTGCAGCTGGCACCAGATCGGGAAGGTATTGATGGTCTGGTTGCAGCCCTTGAGGAACTTGTGGAAGACGTGGGAACCTCTTAGTTCCGACCGTCTCTGAGAGGTGTTTCGAGGCTGAAGATATCGAGAGGAAAGTTCATTTGTATCGAGGCATCACATGGAAAAATGGTGTGGGGCTACTTTCTTTCCCAACTCGTGAGCATTTGGTACTGTTTTCCGGTTGTTCTTTCTGCATTTCCTATTTCTTTTCCAGAATTTGACTCAGTCGACATTCCTCATCCTTTTGAACACCTTTTCTGCATATACCATCTTTTTTTTTTCTTAGTAGGTATACGCACATGTGCACCTCTTTTGACGCCGAGATGCTTACTGATGCAGAGTTCTCGCGTCTTTTAGACATTTCGCTAGCGCCTTTGTCGAAGTCATTCCAGCACGCTTTGCCCATTAGCTACGCGACAGGTGGGCCTGGTGTTCCATTGGAAGGCGATCCGTGGTGCGGGCGCTCTTTTCCTTCCCTTTCGCAACGGCGGTCGGTTTCAATGGGGGCGGCTTCAAAGGGATGTGATGCTGTGAGAAGAAGCGTGCACGAAGGCGACGAAATTGCTGCCGAGACGGTACTGCGAGCTGTTGCGAGAACTGAGTGCGAAACTGCCGTTGAAGGGTTGCAGCAGTGGCTGGAACGTGCGAGACACGGAAGGCAGATGGGGGAGCGGTGCCTTAGAGTCCTCAAGGGCTTGGTTGACTGTTTGGATTCAATGCGAGGTGTGACGGTAGCTGTGCAGGAACAAAGCAACAAACTCAGCAGCAACGCGTCCGAATTAATGGTGCGCAAAGCCCGGCTTGAGATGGTGCAGGAGGAACTTCAACGCATGATCAAACACTTTTCGCATATTGATGCTTTAGTGAGAGAGGTAGAACAACAGACCCTGTCAGCGACGTCGCAACGTTACTCCAGCATATTGCAAGAGATGGAAGAGGAGATGCAGTTTCTCACATGCCACCCCCAGTTCCTATCGACGAAAGCGTACACGACGAAGCTTGCTGCGGCGTACCAACAAGCTTATCAGTGCTTAAAGGATGCCATTATTTTTTCCATACGCACCGCTCAAAATTGCACCCTGTCTGCTGATGTCTATCGTTCTATTTTCTACGGCAATCAGCAACGACATCAGGAGGGACAGGAAACAGTTACTCCGAGTGTGGATACTGGCAGCAACCCCCTTGTGATGCTCCTTCAAGCGGTACTTGGCGGTGATATGACATCAGCACATCACTTGATGGCGGGTATGCTTGCTAGCGTTGACAATGTTTTCTGCGCCAGACTGAACGAGAAGGCTTCCTTACGGCGTTTGATG
Organism: Trypanosoma equiperdum; assembly: GCF_001457755.1. Lineage (NCBI taxonomy): Eukaryota > Euglenozoa > Kinetoplastea > Trypanosomatida > Trypanosomatidae > Trypanosoma > Trypanosoma equiperdum. The sequence goes on along the minus strand of NW_027124957.1, from coordinate 28,080 downwards.
GAGGCGCACGGCGGCGGCCGTCAACCGTTTGAAGAGACAAATGATGATGACATTTTTGACACTTATCGTGATGCCCGTGTTCTTATCATTGGCCCTGTGCTGAAAAACTGGCTGGAAATGATGTGTGGAACCAGTGGCGGGAGCGTTAAAGAGGGAAACAAAACCGTCCCACAGTTCGTCGGTCATCTTGTAGGGATGATGAAACTTGCTTTGGAGCATGAGAAAGAGGTTTTTGACGGCGTTTGGCTTCGTGAAGATTTCAGTGCTCGCCTTTTTCCTCAAATCGTCTCTGACATTTCCGGGGAAGAGTACCACGTATTTCGTTCACATTTGCTGCAGGTGGATGACCTGGAGGTATTGGCTCAGACAATTGAAGAGATACAGCGGGCGAGCGCTAAGCAGTATAGTTCAGCGGAGTTGAGCGGCCTCCTTACCAAAATGATTCAGGATACACAGGAGCGACTGGTATTCCGCACTAGTGTTTTCTTGCGTCATTCTATTTCACAGTACACCTTGACAAGAGATGCAGCACAGCAGTTCCTCAATCATGAAGCATCAGCGAGTGACACGTACATTCCTGCACTTACGAACTGCGTAACACTTCTGCAACTTCTCTATCCATCACTGGAGTTTCCTATTTTTTCCGTGTTTGCGGAGGAGGCCATCAACTGCACACTACTCCAAGTGCAGGAGCTGTCTAAGTTGGTTGGGCAGCAAGCTGTCGAGCATGCCCCGTTGAAGGGTATTCTGTGTCAACTGAGGCATCTGCTTCACCTCCGTGACGAGCTTTCGCTTATCGACGAGAATATCATCGTGGTGGAGAAGGGAATTGACCTTTCAAAAATCGCTTTGCGCCGGTTGGAGATTGTGCAGTCGTCGCGGGAGTCCAAGAAAGATGTAGAGAGTGAGATCAAACTCTGCACGGAACGTGCTGCACAGGCGATACTTACTGCGGCATCATCCCCGCTGATTGGGATTGCGAGAAAAGCACCCGGTGCGGTTGAACCCGCTGTGGAATGTGCCCGTCGATTGCTTGCCGACCAGGAGGAATTGCTCACGATATTTATTACTCACGCTTCAATAAGGAACGCTATTATGGGTCCTGTGCGGTCGCGCATGGATGAACTGTTGGCAGAGGCCGACACCATTCGGCAACAACCGCAGGAACGACGTGAATGACACCAATATCTCGGGAATGGGAGTCTTCGCGGTTGTTCTTTCTTTCTTTTCATCGGTGACTACTTCGAAGCCGCGCTCTCATTCGCATATGTGGAAGTGCCACTTTGTGTTGTATTCACTATGTGTATGCGCGTGGTACAAGGTTGGCGGTGGGGGGGGGTGCTGGTGCGAGCAGAAAGTGACGCTCACTGATTGGTGCCGTCGCTTGTAATTTTTTTGCGTGCACGTCTCAACTTCACTATTGTGAACTGTGCCATCAAAGTGTGGCATGTTGAGCGGCAACTAGCCACTGCCATTATTTTGGCGCTATTCCTCGCCTCTCCGCGTGCGGAAAATTATGTTGTTTCTGCTTTGTTGGCGGCGTTTCTCCTTCTTTTGATGTGTTACACTTTCTTTGTCCTTTCTGTGTTTCCTACTGTTTCACCCTGCTTCCTGCGGATTTGTTCCCGAGTATGTTTTAAGTTTTCCTCCCTTTATTCCAAATTTACTTTCTTGGCTTCTGTTTGCCCGCTTCAAAAGGCGCTCTGTGTATGCGGTTAAGGTGACTGGAGACGGAGTGGTCACCCTTGCTCAAACACACTTAGCGAGAAGGAGTGCGAAAGAACAAATAATAATAATAATAAAGGAAAGGCAGCATACACGCACCTTCGCGAGAGTGGAAGAAGGGAAGGCGGTGTGAAAGAAACCATAGGTAGGAGGTAAGCAAGTACAAGTATTATTGCGTATATCGCGGTGGGAGGGGGAACTGTACCAGAAAGGGAGAGGTACGGGAAAAATTTAGTGGTTTCGTTGTCGGTGCACAGTCTGACTGTCTTAGTTTCATTTAGTGTTTGACTGGAGGATGTTCAAGTTCCTCGACACATTTGTCGTGGGGAGAAGTATGGCTCCCTGCAGGGATACCAAACGCAAAGATGAACATGAGGCGGAGTACAGAGTGTTTCTAAACCATTCTGCGGCCTCAGAGGTGAAGGATGAGTTGGAGCGGCTGGTTAGTAGCGGGTCCAAGTCATCCTTCCCATACCCCCTGTCATCGGATACTGGCCTTGAACTGTCGGTACTGAGATTGATTCAATCAAATGGTGCATGCAGGCAGCTTCCGGCGAAGATGTTGTCGCTAATGTTGAAGCGTTTGGAGTATGCATGCACCAAACTTGGTGACACGGCGAAGATTAATTTTTTACGAGACTCTATACCGGTTCTCGAGGCGGCTTTATTAGTGAACCCACTCAAAGTTGGGCTCCTTATGCTCGAGCTAGGGTTTGATAGGCATATGCTTCACATCCTTCAGTTTCTTCGTCAAGCATTAAGTGACGAGAAGATGGGAGGAAGTTCGGTTTCGCATCAAGTGAGTGATAGCGCTGCAGGAAACGTGTCCACACCCCTGGATCCATCAGATGACATCCCCCTAGAATACTCTGAAGGCGGGGGTGATGAAGACGTTGTTACTGCTACGAGAACATGCTTTGACAGCTGCGAACCTCCGAGGGCAACTGAAATACGGTACCGTGAATTGTTGACCATCTTGCGCGACACTTTGCGGGTTTTAAAAGTTGTGTACGTTCGTTGCGGACCCTCGAAGCGGCCGTCACCCGGTGAAGCGGGCGTTTATTCTGACATGGGCAATGCCACCGGAATATCGAATAGTCAGTTAGCGAAGGGGTGGGTGCGTCTGCGGCCGGATAGTTTGTACGCGGAGATGCATAAACGTTCTTGCCCAGCCGAAGAAAGAAAGGGAAGCACCAGTGGGAGTACACTGAGAACCCACACCAAACGTGATGGTATCTTGTTGGAGTGTAGTCGACTTTGTTTACACTGTTCGGAAGTAGCTATTGGGTCGGTCGAAAGGGGAGGGGAAGAAGAGAGGACGATATCTGAAGCTCTCTGTAACTTGCCGCTCGTTGTACTTAGCCTTCTACGTAACCCCAGTGAGCTTGTAGTGCGGAACTCGCTCATCAGTATCGGCGCTGAGTTAACCCATTTTGTGGCTGTGGAGCGCACCGGAGATTCAGAGCTGCAAACCTTGCGTCAAGCTTCGTGTAGCATGTTGCTTCTTTCCAGATTGCTGCGAGAGTCCCCGTTGCTTGTTGTTAAGGCTATGAATTCTGTGAATTTTTCTGCAAACGTGGTGCGGTTGTTGCAAGTAATAAGTGTTAGATATCATTGTGTGCACTGTGATGGGTGCCGCATTGCGGGTCAGGAGGAGTGTGCACGCGAGCTACGCACCTTGGCTGATGCGGGTAACGACGGTTTGCATTTGGATTCCGGTTGTGTGGTTAGCCTCAAACGACCCGCTTTTACTCGACTCGCAGACAACGCGGTTGTAGACGAGTTTTTACATTGCTATCTCGGTTTACTGGAGACACAGCGGGAGGTGAGAAGGACGGCGGAGGTGCATCGTGACCTCGAGGCAGCGCGCCACTTTATGCAAATGGAATTCTCTCTCCTCGAGGCCCTTCTTCATTCCGGAGACGCACTTGCGCCCACCTCTTGTTTGTATGATGCGTTGATGAAATACGCCATAAACTCTCTGGCACCGATGGAAACCCCGGTGCAAGAGCGGCGGCAGGTGAATACCGCAGGATCGTTAGTAGACGCGGATTTTTACCGCGTCGTTTTTCTTAATCCAGTCTTTGGGGTTTTCCAGAAAGATCCGCGGTTGCAGCACGCAGTATTGTATTTACTACACCACAGGCTGAACTCTCTTCCTCCCAAGGCAGAGAGCAGTGATGGGGGTGCAGCCATCGAGAATGAAGTTGGCCTCATTCTCGACTTACTTTGCAGCATAAAAGTTGGGGAACAGCCCACTGAGTCAGTGGAAGGTGAGGCTGCGGGCGCCGGCGATGATAACGAAAAGCAAAACAGGGGAGGGGTAGTGGCGCGGCAGGAGGAATTGGCGGATGTGTTACTAAAGTTATGTGTGATATTCCATTCCTCTTTGTGTGGGACAAATAGTGATGCTGTCGCAACTGCCGTCATCAGATGTGGTGGTATTTCGAAACTTGTGGGTTTGTTGAGGGAATGTTACACGTCCGGTAGGCTATCAGGCGATGGAATTAGTATGCTAGTGCTGCATTTGTTATTGCGGCTTTTGCAAAGATTGGATGTTCAGTGCAGTGTGTTAATGGGCGAGGTGGATATTTTTTTTTCACTTCTCTCTGTGAAGGAAATACGCCCGAATGCGAAGCGGATGCTTCTTTTACTTTACACACACAGTTGTCCCGATGCAGAATATACACAGCGGATGGATCAGTTAGTTAAGTGTACTTGGGATGCTCTTGATAAATGTGCCCGTTTGGAGTCAGGGTGTGAGGCAGATAATGAAGACGAAGAGATGTTTTTGTCAGTGCTGAATTGCATGTCGGCCTCTCTTAGTGCGCTTCGATCTGACATTTTTCAGTGGGGGTCAATGAGGCAGTTGCAGAACGCCCTCTGTGGTGGTAAGGAAAACGCAATGGATGCTTTTCTCCGTCTGTTCCACCGGACAGCCGCACCGTGGCGTGTTGTTGATTCGTCTTACGGTCTCTCGTGTATCATGAACACCGTTGTCATGCTTGTTAAGGAGAATCCACCACTGCGTGCCGTTCTCATTCACACCATTGGCGCTGATCAACTGGTGGAGTCATTCAAGACCGCATGGTTTACATCGCATAACGGATCGTGGCTGCAGTTTATCCGGTGTATGCTTTTGCTCGTGTATGAGGATGATGAGGCTCATGTTAGTGCAGCGGTTGGAAGTGTAGGGCCATCCTGTGGGTTTGATAATGGTTTGGATGGTCGCCGTTCAGTTGTGGGCGGGGAGGAGGGCACGTTAACGGTGCGTAATCCTGAGTTACTTTTGCCTCTATTGAGACTCTTCCTGGATCTACCTGAATTTAAGGAGGATCACCGTGACGCACTGCAGTGTCTTGTGACGCGCCTTTCGTCCGATGTCATGGTGTCGCAGAGTTCCCTGTGGATGGTGGCGAATGCCGGTGTGTTTGATTCGCTTACTGCCCTTATCCCAGTGGTGGCAGGGACTGCACTTATTGATTCAGTGTTGTCCCTCGTCATGGCCATTGCTGGTCATCACGTCACCGTTCGGGAGACAAAGCAGTTTCTTATGAGCATTGCACACGCAAAGAGCGAGGAAGAACGACGATTTCTAGTTCCCATTGTGATTGAGGTGCTGAGCGCCGCCTCTCGTCACATACTAAATTGCCAGGCGACGCAGCAGAATTACATAGCGTTTCGTCAGCACAACGGACCAACTGGCCTCAAGGCCATTCTTTCAGATTTTCCCCTCGATGCATACACTTTGTGCCTGTGGATAAGGTTGGAGACTCATGGCGGTCGACGGACTCGGCAATGTATTTATTCTCTTCAGAGTATTGAGAAACGTACCATATTAGAGCTGGTTGTAAAAAGTAATGGACAGTTGGCCGTATCTTATGATGTTGAACACAACAAAGCTACTGAGGTAGACCTTGGTTGCCAGCTGGCGGCGCTGGTTTGGACGCACTTAACGGTTGTGCATAGTCAATCGAAGTTCCCATTCAGTGCAAGTGAGTTTGTTGTGTTTGTGAACGGTGTGGAGGTTTGCGCCCAGCCATCCGTAAGGTACCCCCAATTGCAAGGCTTGTTTTTCCACGTTGGCACGCGCGGCGAGGATATTGAGCAGCGTACATCTAGCAACAATTTTGTTGGTCAAGTGGCTGCTGTGCATTTCTTCACATGTGCCCTCTCCCCAAAGTCAGTGTTGGAGCTGTTCTTAGAGAAGTCGGGTGGTGAAAGCGTAAGGCGTGGTTTTTTCTCTGGTATTGCTGTCTATGTCGACCCTCGCTTCGGAGAGCGTGGACAATTACACAATCTGGCCGCCTTACTGCGTGGAAAACCTACAGAACGGCCCCTGATCACGTACGAGGGAACCGTTGCTTGTAATACAAAAAGTATCATGGACTCGGTATGTGTTCTTGGGGCACTTCAAACCGTTGTGATTCCGCTACTCGTTCTTCTTGTAAACCCTCAACTACCCTTTTACTGCCGTGTGCCTCCTGGTCGCAGGAGGCCTGCTTCGGAAGCGACGCGCAAGGCGATGAATGAGCTACTGAAGTTTGTTGAGGCTCTTCTACTTAGTAACATTGTGCGTGCTGATGTGTTGGAAGTTGGTTTGTTTCCGATGATTTCGCATGCTGTACAACAGTTTACTGTATACGACTGTCCTGAGCTTCCACGGCGTTTGTATGATATTTGTGTCGCACTTGTCAGCGACGAGGCACTATTCGACGCGGCGTATCATTCCCTGTTTTTATCGGGTGATCTCCTCCATGTTTGCTCGGAGCCGACACAACTGTTGTTACTTCAAGTGCAGTATTTGCTTTGCCATAATAACGCCCCGGCGCGACGTCACCTGCGCGGTTTGGACCTGCCTCACTTTGTTGTTGGTCAAATAATGCAGACGTACAATGGAACCTCGGAGCATCATCGGGAGATGCGAGAGGGGTTCTTCCTCCTGATGGAGGCTGTTATGGAGGGTGGTCTCACGATGAATGATGCAGATGCCATTCAACGTCTCGTGAGCGTGATGCTTCGTAAGCAGGATTTACACCGGGACGTGCTTATAGAAATACTTGTGCGCACACGTGTTCTTGTTGCAAACAGGGAGCCTAACCTAGCCTCCTTCTTGGGAAAGAGGAACTTTGTCAAAGATCTTTTGCCTGCTTTGAACAACTCGCCGCGGGAGGTGCGGAATGAGGTGGTGCTGTTCTTCATTTTGCTAGCAAGCCGCTCACGGAAGACACAGGAACTGTTAAATCCGACGCTACTTGCATCACGCGAGGCTGTTCACGTCACCCGTGATATCTCTCTTTCCTGGTTACGCGATAAATTGAACGATTGCGCTGTGGACGTTTCCTTATACACAACTCTACTTGCCGCCCTCATTGGCCGCTTCGATGTCTCCCTTCAGCAGGATGTGACGATAACAGCCGATGATAAAATTTGTTTTGCTCCTGTTCTGACGCCACTCTTGCTGCTGATGAAGAGAACTCCCAACAAGGTGATGAAGGAGAAGGTCATGACAGATATTGCCACTCTAGTACAGCAGGATTCAGTAGCGTGGAGGAGCATTCTTTCTGTGCAAGGGTGGTACGCGAGCATCGCAGAGTTGTACCTCTCTGATGCCGAGTCACTTGAAGCACGGAGGGGTGAACAGTCACTTTTTATGGCAACAACTGCTTTTATATTTTCTCGCACTATATTTCAGGCGCTTATTCAGGAGTCTTACGGTGCGTCCGAGCTGGAATTACTCATAACTTATCTCTTCCGCCGACGTGCCAACGTCTTCTTGAATGCCGTACTACTCGGTGTTGTGAAGGAGTACACTTCTTATTTGACAAATCGCCGGGATGATAATACCGGCGGCTGTCTAAGTCTAGGCAGCCAACTGGCGTTAGCAAATTTCACTGCATTTCTCTCTGTCGTTGAAGACGTTCTCTTCTACTCCACGACCGCGTATATTAACTGTGATGCAACACGACCAGCCGACGCGCATCGCAAACGTGGTTACTCAGAGGAGGAGGAGCTCGTTGTGTTTACCGATGAAGGAATGTTGAAGCTTGAGTTTTGCGAGGGTTACCCGGAGGGGAGTGAATACCGACGTGATGAGATGCTACAAAACGGTGTTTCATTTCTTTCTGGTGACTCGATGTTGCTGCGCACCGCACCTGATGGTGTTTGGTTGCATGCTGCTCTGGCGGTGCGCACAATGCAGCTGCTGACGACGAGCGGAGCCATTCTAAACTCAACTGGAACGTGGAATAACAGTTTTAGTAGTAGTAGCGGTAATGGAGGTAGCGCCCCTGGGTCGGACGCCGTGCCGCAGGGACTGCGGCCGCGCAAAGGCGGTTTTATTCGGCTCTTTGTTCGTCTTTTCCGTGTGGTGTGTGGTTTTACACTCCGTGATGCGGCTCAGTTAGACGACATATTATCTTTGGCTCTGCGTTGGGTTGATGTCGTCGACAACGACTACAGTCCTTTTGCGTTGTTGATGTGGCAGTGGTCGGAGGTGAAGGAGCATTCTCCACTTTCCAGTTCTATGACACTCATTCTAAGTCTACACGAGCTTCTGAACCGGCGGCTGAGGTTTTCTTTGTTGGGTCCTTCCTTGCGATTTCCGGATGCGAACCAGGAGATACTGCGTCGTATGAAGGCCATATGTATTCTTCACAAGCGTGACTTGAACCAGATGCAGTTTTTCAGTCGAACTGTGCCTTCCAGCGTGGGCGAGCAAACCGTGAAACAGTGCACACTTGAATGGCTCTGTGGCAGATCGGGAGAGGACTCCATGAAGGAGTTTGTTGAAGTCGCCTCTCGCGAAGACTACGAGGCGTTCATTTCCCAGTGCACATTGGCGATGGAACGCGACCAACTCACAGACAAGAGTATGGCACGCACCATTGAACAATACCACAGTGTGACGATGGCGCGGTTGCATGGAATATTGACTGACTTTAGTATTTCACGAAGGACAATGCTTGAGGTATTGGAGCAGCACTTGCAGGATGGCACGGAGGGAGAAGGTGACGATGCAGCTGGAGGGGTGGAGTCGTCAGCAGAGCGATTCGCAACACTAGCAGTTCGGGAGGTCGCTACGGTTTTTTTCAATACAGTATGGGCTCGATTTCTCAGCCGCTGCAGAGGTACTATTTGGGATGTTGGGCCTGGGGAGCAGCGGAACATGAAGTATGTGCGTTTGCAGGATGTCGAACAGAAATTGCTGATACGGAGGAAATTTGAGTTTGATCCTTGTGGAACTGATCACGCCAACATCACCGCAGCCGGGGCACCCGTAAGTGACACCAAGGTCTTTGGGAAACAGTTACCTCGTGCACGAGGCGGTGAACAGATGTTGCTTACGTCTGATAGCTCTGTGGACTGCGATGAAATCCTCGACAAACAAGTTAGCCACGAAGATACGAACAGCATCACGGGGACCAATACGGCGCAGACTCCAAAGCCTATCGTGCACTTCTCCTCTTCATGTGAGGTGCCTTCTATGATGCACTGCTGGAGTGCCATGCTAATTATTCGTGACTGTGAGCTTTGCGTATTCTTTGACGACGAGAATAAAGCATACAACCAACGTGTTGCTGATGAAGCATCGTCGCTAGTTGTAAAGCCGCGGGACATTATCTATCCCACTGGTCATATCGCTCAGCTTGCGCCAGGGAGGCGGTTTCGAATGAGGCGTAGTGCAGTAGAAATGTGGTTCCGCGATGGTCGCAGTGTGCTGCTGAATTTTGCTTCCGTGAAGGAAATGCGGACAGCTGTAAACCGCATAAGAATGTCGGTGGAGCGACACAAGGTGCCCTACCACCCGTTCTACCTGTTTCATGAGACCCCACGTAAGGAGCCACTCCTTATGTGTCGCACGAATCAGTGGCGCGAACACAAGATATCTAACTTTGAATACCTTCTCTGGTTGAATTTCTTTGGTGGCCGGACGGTGAATGATCTTACGCAGTACCCCGTATTCCCCTGGGTGATTGCCGACTACAAGAGTGACCGACTTGATTTGGAGAAATCCTCCACGTTTCGTGACTTGTCGTTGCCCATAGGGATTTGCAATGGACCTCAGAGTCGCGAGTACGTGGAAACACGGTATGAAGAAATGCGACAAACTGGTGACGTGCCTGCCCATTACTTCACACATTACAGCTCTCCAGCAGTTGTCCTGTATTACATGATCCGCGTCGAGCCGTTCACAACGCTGCAGGTTATCCTGCAAGATGGGCACTTTGATTGTGCCGACCGAATGTTTCACTCCTTGGCGTCATGTTGGAATGGGGTGCTGACGAACTCGCAGGATGTCCGCGAGCTCATTCCAGAGTTGTTCTACCTGCCCGAAATGTGTGTAAATACAAATGGAATCCGGTTTGGGTGCAGACAAGACGGCCGACCCACAGATTCACTGGAGTTGCCACCGTGGGCCCATGGTGATCCCTACGAGTTTGTTTACCGCATGAGGGAAGCCCTTGAGAGTGATTACGTTTCACTGAACTTACACCATTGGATCGATTTGATATTTGGATACAAACAAAGGGGCAAGGAGGCCATCGCAGCACTTAATGTCTTTAATTGGCATTCTTACGAAGATCTAGACAGGAGTCAAACAGATGATGTAGATGAGCGGCTGCTGATCGACTCGCTCGATAACATCGGCCAGACACCCATTCAACTTTTCACCCGCCCTCATGTTGAGCGGCGTGCCATGGAATATGCTGACCCTATCAGTTGCGTGCTTGGCATGAGGGCAGTTGACATTCGCCACTTGTGCACGCGCGTGGCGCGCGTGGTGGTGCTTGACAATGATCGGGTGCTCGTGGTGTGTGGGAACGGTGCCGCACTGCTCTACCGAATTAGTGTTTCGCCAGTGATGAGGCGTATGCAGCAACTGCCGAGCCCCGCGGTAACTCCGACGTTGACGACGCCTAGGGTTGGTCCTGTCGCCGATGGCAACGTTAAAAGCCATTTTAGTAATCAGACCCCTGCCCCTTCTGTGGCGGCTGCCGTTGCTCACACATCCTCATATTTACTTGGAATCGTTTCAGGAGCGCCGGTGGCACCCGTGCCACAGGGCTCGGTGGACGGCAGTGGCTTCCGACGGCCGATCGTCGACGTGGCCGAAGATTTTGAGCGGCGAATTCCACCGCTTCCACCCGGCATGATACCGAACATTGGTCAGAAGGCTGGTGGTCCCTGTGAGACGGGGAATGTGGCTGTTTTGCTCCTTGACAATGAAGTGTTTGTAGCGCTCGGGGGCGTTTTTGATAACACAATAGTCATTCGTAACTTTTTAACGACCCCAGCTTTCCAGGAGGAGCGGCTACACGCCCACTGTGGCCGCGTGGTACTTGTTGCGGCGAGTGCGGACAGCAGATACCTTGTGAGCGGTGCGGAGGACACGACTTTTATTGTGTGGAGTTGCCACTTCCAGCGCAACCGCTTGAAGCTGCGCGTGGATTTGATGTTTACAGTATACGGTCATGAGGACGACCCCACTGCAGTAAGTGTGTGCCCCATCCTCGACGTTGTCGCTACTGCAAGTCGGGATGGCATGCTTATGCTTCATAGCTTGGCGAATAATCGTTTGGAGCGCAGTCTGCGCCATCCCGCAAAGCTCCCTATCGACCGTGTGCTTATCCAACCGAATTGCTATTTACCGAATATTCTTTTTACGTCCACAATTGATAACGTGATTCATCAGATAAGCATCAATGGTGTTTTGCTCCGCTCTGTATCCGCCCCCGGTCGTATTACCGGGTGGTGCACTACACCTAAACAGACTGTTCTTGTTTCGACGGCTCCGCTAACAAACACCAGTGCATCGGAGGATTCCCGTGGTATTCTTCACTTTATGCACGCATTTCACCTTAACGTTTTGAAGTCAGTACAGTGCCCATTACCCGCTACCGGTGATACCATTTCTTCCTGTGCGTGCCACTCCAGCAATCCCCAGGCAGTGGTGTGTGGTTCGACTCATGGATATTTATCACTTCTCTGCTTGGGGTCGAAAGTGGATGCACCACCGTAATGTCAAAAAGCGAAGAAACAATTGCTTATATGTGTGTGTTGGTGTTTTATCCTTCACTTCCCCGCTGTCGCATTGTGTGGTTGCCTTTTTCTTTTTTGTGGTGGCTCACGTTGGCCTCATACCAGGTTGGTGCTTTTTATATATTTCCTTTGCATGTTTTGTCTCATATGGGTGATGTGTGTGTCGGTTGCGTTGTGAATCTCTTTCGATGTTTCAGAACGCTACTTAACTTGCAGTGTCGTTGTTTAAATGTTGCAAACTGAAGAACATCGAAGCTGGTGCGAGGTGTGTGTGTGTGTGTTTGTGTGGGACAACGGGGTTATTTCCTACACGTCGAAGAAATTACAGATATATGTTTGCTGCTGCTGTTGCCGCTGTAGCAATAAGAGGGGTTACGATCCCAGAACAAAGTATAATCAAAAAGGGAGTTACCCAAGTAATGCGAGAAGTTAGTGCGGTTGAGGGGAAGTCTCGCAGGTTTGCTCGGATCGTGTGGTTGTGTTTGCTTATTATTTCCACTGTATTTTATTGCCTTTCACCCCCTTCCCTGAGTGTGTCGTCACCGATTGGTTGATGACCCTCCACTCGACCACCGTGCGCGAGGGATCGCAGAAGTGTTGTGCATATCAATATGTATATGGTTTAGTGGGGCACATATTTACAAAGAAATGTAGAAAGGTAGGAAGTGAGGCGGGTAATGGGGTGCAGTGGCTTTCACTTGAAAACTTTTTACACTTCTTTTTTAAAAATAAGTAGGCACTGCGCTTGAAAATGCGTGATGTTGCGCTTCTGCGCTGGCTTCCTCCTTAATGTCTCTGTTTTTGCGGATGTGTGTCTACCTTTCCCATGATTTCTTCATTCTTCAACCGCTCACTGTAGTTCGTTTCAGCGCATGTAGAATTGTTAACTTATAATTATTTATTATACCATTTGCTTACTAAGTTCTTTGGCGCCATTGCTGTTGCCATAGCCGTTGCCGTTGTTACTGTTGTTTCTGTTGCCCTCTATTTGGATGCGCAATTGTCAGCCGGCTTCGTTGCGAGAAACGTCAGCGATGGGAGAGGCAGCACAGCCACGTGGTACTATTGGGAGCGTGTCAACTGAAACAGCGACAGTGCGTGATGAGGGGCGCGTTTGGCGCAAAGTGTTGTACACGCGTCAGCCGTATGAAGACAACTATGTGGATCCTCAGCAGTTCCTTCAGGACTTACGGCAGAATGTGAATGTTGCCACCTATGAGTATAACAAGGTGGTGTTGGACACATTTGTTGTTATTCAGCAATTTTCGTTTGTTGTGTTCTATCTCTTTGTATTTTCTATGATGCTTTCCGGGAGGGTGGATGAGTGCGCGCTCATGTGGGTGAATGCTACACTATTCACGTTGGCGTTTGTGTTTTGTATTGTGGTGCAGCGGCAGCAGGCTGTTGATCGCGGTGAGATTCCCACACCGTTTACGCATTACTTGATGGGGTTGTGTAGGCAAGGCATTCCACTGGTGGGGGTCCTTATTCTTCTGTCACCCGTCCTACAAACCTTGACTGTGGCGTATAGCAATGACACCATTGTGACACTTAGTTCCTTGTCAATGTTCGTGCATGTGCTTCTGACGGATTATAATTACCTCAACTGCTATTCGGAGAGGTATCAGCAGAACACTGCGGTGAATGCAGCCACATTCGGCATAATACTTATTGCCTCACGCATTCAGAGGGTGTTTCAGAGCGGTGCACTCATTATGTTTGGAATTCTATGCTTCACTTTGTCTCCTATTCCCAGACATAACCTCAAACATGTCTCCCTAAGGGCACATGTTGTGTTAACATTCACTATATGTGCGCTTGCCATCTACTTCTTGATGGAGGTTCCGGTATTTGCCCTTCTGTACTGTGTAGTGGTGGTGGTAATATCTGTTGTCATTCCATTCTTCTTCGTCAAATTGCATGGCAGCATGAAAGATCAAATCAATGGACCGTGGGATGAGGCAAAACCAACTAATAGTGCGGCTGCAGTCGAATGGGCCAACGCAGGCATGCTTCAGTGAAAGGTCTATCGAGGGTTACAATGTGCACACGCGTACATAAAATTCGGTTCTCGGTTTATTTATTTACATAGCCTTTACCTCCATATTTACCCTCATTTTTTTTGCATTTGTGGGCACATTCAGCGAAGAGTTCTATTTGTACTTTCCGTATGTGTGCATATGTCACTCTCTGTGCGTGTGAATAGGTTTGCTTAGTCTTGTTCTTCTTCCATGCACTTTGTTGTTAAGTGCGCTTTTATCTCAGTACGAGCACAAGCGCTTCATGCTATGTTGTGGATATCGCTTCTGCGCTTTTATTCACGTGTGTTTCATTCTGTTTCGTATTGATGTTGCATGTTGGAAAAAGAAAAAGTTTATGTGTGGGAAGGGGGAAGGATGGAATATACGATACCGTCAAATACAACAGGAGGACATAACAGGAGGAGAGGGAGAAGAAGACGGCACCACCACAGGCAACGATGCAATAAATCCGTGACAACGTAACTGTCCAAGTGAACAAACATCTTAATACCTTCGCTTTTT
>NW_027124957.1:10807-13751 GCF_001457755.1 Trypanosoma equiperdum | reverse complement strand
TTTTTTTTTTTTTAAAGAAGTCGCTTATCATTACTTAGTTGATAAGCGGAGAAAAGCAGAGTTCAAGAGAGAAAACAAATCATTTCGAAGAATTGTTCTTCCAGAGGTCTACCAACAGTTTTAGGAAGCGCGGGCCATCATCATCCATGAACAACGGTGGTCCTTACAATGGTTACCCCCTAATGCGAAGCGGCTGCGGTACTTCCAAGCAAAGGAAAAATGGGCCACCTGAGAGAGCAGCCACCGGCGGCGTGGAAATCGCTGGAGGCGGTGATTGGTTAAATATTGTCTCTCAAACTTCGTACCAGCGCGCCATCCTTTCAAGAAGTTCCGCGCAAAGCAACGACGTTGGGGGGAGTACGCCCCAGCAAGGTACATCAACTTGCGAACGGTCGCACAAAGACGCGGTAAGTGGCAGCAACAGCACTTTTACACTTGCAGATCCGGCAGCTGTCGCTTTTCCTCCTCTTGCCGTGGGCAGTACAAGCAAGAGTTCTTTTCAGTCAACAGAAAGGTGCGCGGCGGTGCCTGTGGACATTTCATGTCCCCTTCCCATCGATTTTCTGTGGCCGCGGGCATTTTTTGGCAGAATGCATGTAGCGACAGGGGGTGCAGCGGCATCGCGCAGAGACACGCATGGGATGGGACCACCAGCAGTTGGCATGGAGGATATGAGCAGCGGCTGTAGCTTAAAAGAAAACGCTACCAAAGGGGGCTCAGTAGCCGTACGGGAGACTCAACTGTCATCTCCTTCCATCGATGACTCTTCTACCATGAATTCGTTGCAGGCGCCATACCCTGTTGATTGGACACCGACGCTTGGGGACGACTTGGCGGCGCCTGGGGAGCGGGGCTTTCGTGAATTGAGGGGATTACTTGGCGCGGTTTTTCGTGAGTGTTGTCCTAAGCTATTCTCCGCATTGCGGGTTCCGCATTATTTCATGGAGAAGGGTGTATTAGATGATGCTAAGTTAAGGCAGCACCGAGGTGGCAGACGTCAGGAAGCGGAGTTGAGTGAACGTGATATGATACCTCTTCCATTACTTAATGAGATCAACAATGTAGTGGATGAGCGTGATAGATCTCCAAAGTATACGATGACCAGCCAAAGCGATTCGTCAGACCTTCTTGACCACAAGACTGCGGTATTCCGTGACCCGAGTAGTTTGCAGAACGTCCCGCAGGAGGGGCAAAACGAGGAGGATCCCGCGCAAATATTCGCTGGATTGCTTCATCAACTTGCCGTCGCTGGGAATGACAGTTCTGCCACTGATGGTGTCTCTGTTTCCTTTACATTAGGAAATAATGGAGATTCTGTTCAGGACTCCGCCACTGGGGGTGAAGGGACATTCTCACCACAGTGGTTACGTAGTTACTCGTACCGGTAATGTCGCGCATATTTCCCCCTCTGTTTCTCTTCTTCTTCATCATCATCAGAGACAATCATAAGTTTTGTTTGCATTTCCAAAGAATAGTGAAAGATCATTTTTTGTTTACCTTAACCATTTTCAGGTGTGGTGGTATCATATAAGTACACGGTCGCCACTGTTTCTTTCTTTTTTTATTGTAGCAGATTGGATATTTTTAGTACATTCCTTCGTGTTTGTTTGTTTTGTATGCGGTGAAGTAGTTGGGCACACGAGGGTGTAAGCGTAACTCATTGGGTAAAGGAAGAACAATAAATTTAAGAATAAATGAGTGGTTTGAATGGAATATGTGTAGTGAAGAAATAAAACATGAACAAAAGGTGGATAACTGGGTGAGGATTATTGCAGTATTTCTCCTTTCGTGAGTTGGTGCTCGTAGCAGTCTCAAAGTTCAATAGAATAACATATTTGAACACGAGGTAAAAAGAAAAAAAAAGAATTGCCATACGCACATGTGCATACACGAGTGAGAAGTGTAGGTTCCATGAGATTAAGACCTAAAAGGGGCACGGGCGTGTGGATGGATTAGCGAGTCGCTGCTATTCCTTTTTTTTCCCCTCTCCTTTTCTCTTCACTATTTTCTTTGCCTGAACGCTGCTGCACGTTTATTCCATTTACTTCACCTAATGGGGGAATGAGGAGGAGGAGACGCATATGAACATTTTGTGTGCTGCACCCTTACCGACAATGATGCATCGCAGAATTATTTCGCTGCATTTGTGTGATATTGTGTTGAACCGCAAGGAGAGATTTATTAGTTTTGAGTTTTCGTGATGTTGTGGGATGTAACGCTTCTTGTGAAAGTAAAGAAACATACACACACCCACACACACACCCACCCACATATATATATATATATATATATAGATGTATGCGTGTGTGGGTGTATGTCATCGTGTGACAACATGCTAGAAATGTCAGCACACACAGTCATGACCCCCTCCCTCCGCTCCCTATTTTTTTTATTCGTATTATAGTGGTGCCATAGTTATTAGGAAAATAACTTGTGGTGCCCTTTTTAGCAATTTTGGGTAGTAGCATCATCTTTTTTTTTTTAGGCGTTTAGTTTTTAAGTGGTGACGAATAGTTAGTTCACACGCATATATACATGTGAGAGTTATGCGTTAGAATTGAGTGAATAAATGAGTGTGTTTGTCTGTCTTTATAAGGGTTCCTATAATAAAATAAGAGGCAAGTGGAATTCGGGTTAAGGGAGAAGAAAATGTTATATGTTTTGACTTCTCTATTTATTTATTTTGATGATTGTCATCACGTTGGAGACTTGAAGGTGGGCAAAGAAGACAAGAAGGGAGAACAGAGAATGATGATGATGATGATGATGTAAAACGTGAAGAAGGGAAGGTAGTTGAGGGACTAATCGTTAGAAGAAGAGGAAGATTTATGAAGAAAACAATGTGCGATGCGCGCGCGGCGCTTTCATGAAGCCTCTATGAGGTAGTGGAGTTTACACACCCCTTACTTATGATTCTCCTTTTTTTCTTTTTTGAGAAATATAT
>NW_027124957.1:0-10797 GCF_001457755.1 Trypanosoma equiperdum | reverse complement strand
ATATATATATATATATATATATGTTCAAGGAGTGATGTAATACATCAAAAAAAAATGAAGAAAAAGGTAAATGAAAAAAGGGAGAAAGAAGAGGTTTAGTAACTGTTGCATTTATATATATTTAACGTGACCGGTGTTCTTTCCACTGCTTAGAAGTAAGGACGAAGGTCAACTTCCTTTCCTGTCCCTTTTATACGCGCCTACACGCTCACACATAAATATAAAAAGAAGAATATATTTATATATGCTCACTCGTGTTTGTATTTCAAATGCGACGAGTATATTTACCTTTGAGGAATTACGGGTAGATAGGACTCTTACTATCATTACTGTTGTTGTTGTCGTTACTTTTTGTAACAATGTTGTTGCTGTCGGCGCTCATTTACTCGCGTACAAAGAAGCGGAAACTGTGTACAGAGGTGGCACAGTTTGGCGTCGCAAAGCATCCTCTGTTCTGCTTACAAGCTTATTTTGTATGCGTTTGTGTATGTATTGTCTCCTCGTCACAGTTCACTTTTTTCTTTTTTAGTTTTTGTCACTTCTTCCAACCGTTTCTTTGCGGTTGTTGTCACCTTCACCGGGACACTGCAGGTGTCGCTGTTGATGGCCTCTGTGGAACCTGATGGTGTAGGGAACTTAAGCAGAAAGCAGCCCTCCATCCACGAAATATGTGAGGCTGCTGTAGATGAGGTCCTTGCAAATGTTAATACCGTGCAGTATCTGATCAAAAGCATAGAAGAAATTAGCAACACCCCATTCCGTCGTGAGCGAATAAAGTGCGTTCCCCAACTCGACAGCGGCGGTGTTGCCAATGCATCTTGGGCTGGTGGCAGCAACACCATGGCAGATGGCACCTCAGCGGCAGGGTACATGTGGCGTCGGGCACGCAGGGATTGCGAAAAGGGGGACATTTTACTTATCGAGCAACATGTTGTGCTGGATAAGGCAACTGAGAACGACAGCATTGTACCCGGGGCGAAAACTTGCACTGCAGTTGAGCGGAATCTCAGACACGAGCTGATCCATGCCTTTGACGACGCGCGAGGCATTATTGAAGCCTCGGATTGTATGCACCAGGCATGCAGTGAAGTACGCGCTGCCAGGCTGAGTGGTGACTGTTTTGTCGGGGAGGAGATGCGTCGCGGGCGGTTTGATCTCCTGAGTGGTGGTATACAGTGTGTTCGTCGTCGTGCTATTACAGCTGTGGAAAAAAACCCATTATGCCGTGGTTTCTCGGAGCGCGCCGTAGAGCGCATCTTCAAACAGTGTTACTCAGACTACGAGCCATTTGCCGCACCCTTGTATTCCATGGGGAGTTACGGTGACGAGAAGTTCGAGTTGTAGTTTTGTGGCGTCTTTCCGAGGACGTAAGAAAGACGCCGCAGCAGAGCTTGTCTGTTTCTCACACGGACACGGGTTGGCAAGGAAATGGCGTCATAGCGGTTCTTTCGCTAATGTTGCTTTTGGAAAAAAAAACATATATGGCGAAGGAGAAGAACTAAGACTTGAGGCCTTCTTCACATTACAATTACTCCACACTCTAACTAATTATCATTATTATGTACTTTGGTCCCCACTGCCTCATTGTTGTTTGCTTCCGGAGTTGCTTTTACGTATTGCTACCTTTCTCATCTCCCCTTTAAATGGAGGCTGTCGCGCTGTGTCTGTGCGCAGCCACCGCCTCAAGGCTAAGTCGCTTTTGCTTCAACGCTCTCAGAGCGCATATATATATATATATTTCAAAGAAGAAAAGCAATCAGTGTAGCGAACATACCTTGTACGCAGCAGGTGCCAAATGAATCGGGGTAAGGGGGGTGGGTCACCAAAAAAACTACGGCTACCGCCCGTGCAGCAGCGTGGGACGAGTTCGCAACGCTTACCACAGGAGTCGCGCAGGAAGACTACATCTAAAGAGCGGACAATCTCTACCGGGTCGATGAGTCAGCAACGCGGCAGTATGCGCGGTCGGCAGGGAAGCGCAACTAGCCGTTCTGGTCCGCAGGGGAGGACTCTTAGTAGTGATACTTCAACGCGTCGCAGCTCCGTGTGGGGTACAGGATCAAGGAGACCCACTTCCTGCTTTACCGCAGACCGGCTTACGTACCCTACGGGAAGCCGTGGGACAACATCAAAGAGTGGTGGAAACACATCGAACTCGCGCCTGCATCGTGTGGCAATGGAGGTGTCAGTGAGTCGTCTCCAGCGTTGGTTCCGCGTGACGCTGCTGCGAAGACTTGTAGATTCTCCTGACGCATTGGCTTCTCGGATTGAGAAGCGGTATACCTGGGAGCACCGTCTATGGAAGTTGCGCACACGCATTGCTAAACGCATTATTGTCGAAGCTTGCACCGCGTACGCATTGTCTCTTGACCTGAAAGGGAAGGAAGAGGGTAGGGTTGCAGAGCACAATGCAGTGATGGTGATGACGTTCCTTCGCGCACTTGAAAGTTTGCGTCTGAAATGGAGGAAGCAGCAAGAAGTGTTTAAGCACGCAGTTAGCATTATTGAGAGAGCGTGGATACGGTGCAACACACGCACTAACCCGATGCAAACATCCCGCGAGAGGAAGTTGATTCGGCTTTTAATGGACGAAGAGAGTATTGAGAGGCGAGAACTTGTCAGGCGACGCTTACTTTTTGTGATCAATTGCCACCAGTTGTGTTACAATGATCCGTTGGTACTGGAGACGTGCCTTTCAGCGAAAACGCTTCACATATCTGAAAATCTTTTCACTAACAACACCACTGATGAGAAATCATGGTGTGGACCTGCGACTCTGCAGGAGGAGGCTCCCACTGATGGAACCAAAGAGAGGCAAGTGCTCTCGCATTCGTTGTCCTTGTGGACGCGCTCTTCCCACTGCTCAAGTATTTTAAAGAGTATGACCAATTTAACCATGGCTGGCTACATGGACGAATGTGGCAAGGGAAAGGAGGAGAAGAATTACGCATGGGTGAATTTAGCCGATACCGAAAACCCTTCTGAAGGACCATATCGAAGACGTGCAAATGCTTGCTTTGTTACAGCCATTCTCCTGGAGAAGGGCCACCTGACGTTCCCCGAATCTATGGGCGCCGGCCAATCTGGGTTGGATCCCAGGCCAGATTTAGCTAGTGGATCTGCCCCTGTTCAGTGTAGGGCACGTATTCAAGACACAGAGAAAGCATTGGAAAAAGTGGAGGTGCGTTTCGTTAGAGAGGGCCCTCTATCTTTGCGGGAACCTCTTCATTCACTTTCAACATTCAAGGAGTTCCGCGTGCTCATGAATTCGCGCAGGAAGCAGAATTCTAGAGAGCAAACCAAGGCGTTTATTTTGGGTCCCAACGTCACGTTAGACAATTTGCATTATCTTTACCCAGTTTATCGAAAAGTTAAGAAGGGAAAGGATCTGAAACCGCTTTCACACCTGAGTGTCACCTCAGATGCTATGGGAGAAGAGTGGTCAAAACTCCTATACGTGGCATGGACTGAAGAGTGTCTGTCGCGGCCCCCATCACACTCCTTCGCATGGCTCTCCCTCGCTAGACCCGAAAGCTCCAGAAGTTACCACAGGAGACCCTTTCACACTGGCATCTGTGAGGATTCCAATCACCCCTTGCATGACCTCCTAGTTGGCACGGGGGGGAAACAGCGGTCCTTGAAGACTAACTTGATGAGTGTTAGTTTTTATGACGATGAGTCGGACAAACAGCAGCAGAATGCGGATCCGTATGTGGACCATGAAAAGATTCGTTACGAGGTTGAGCGTCTGTTGATTCAGGAGTACCGGCGCCGTAAGTGTATCGAAGAAACGCATAAAGCAGGTATCCACACGATCGAGGGCATGATTGCAAGGGAGCGGGGCACCGCCTTTTCGTCTGTAAAAAAGCCTTCTGGCGCCCCCGTTGGCCGTGGCATGTCGACAACATTCCTTCGGCTACTGCGTGAATCTGGTAGGGTATAGCATGTGGTACAGTGGCCGGTCGTCTTTTCGACATGTCGCTTTTGCTTTTCTCGAGTGTGTTTCACTTCCACGCTTGTGTAGTCGGTGTTGTTTCTATTCTCGGGTTATTTTATCAGGTTCCACCCGCGAAGAACGGTGTTTGTGCCTTTTCACCTCCTGGTGCTTTGTGCCTTCTTAATGGTTCTTTTTCGGGCTGTTTGTATAAATCCGGAGTATGTGGTGGGTGCTTCTACATGTACTGTTTTGTATATTTTCAGATTTTAGCGCGAGGGGTCATGTTACTGGTGGACAGCGGTTGTTCAGGATGGTGATCTTTATCGCCGCAGACCGCTCACTGCACTATTGTGCATGTGTGCACGGTGGGTTTGACGGGATCTATCACATTATCGTACCGCCGGTGTTCCTACCCTCTACACTCAAGCCCTCGTGTGGATGTCTTCAACAACAATCGCTTTCTGATTCTTTCTAGTGGCTGACTCGAGACCCTTCACAATAGTTATGGAGATGTACTTAAACTCGGGTGACTCGCGCGTTTCATTACATGTACAAAAGGGCATGTTGTGCCGCCTTTTTCTATTTCCCTGTTGTATTTGTCTGTATCCTCCTCTTCCGATATACAAAGCTCTTTTTGCCCCTGTCGCAGTCTACCGCCTTTTTTCGCATTAACTTTTCTCCGCCATACTGTTCTGCTCTGGAGGCTGTAGCTGCTGCTACATCTGCGTGGGCGCTAAGGTGGCAAATGCAGCCGGTAAGGACGTCCGTCCGAAACTTTATAGCTAGTGGTTTCCCTTCCAAGAAACTACGTTATGCACGCCTGGTGGACGTTGAGGAGTGCGCTTCCCGACCACAGTTCCAGAAGCTGTTGCAAAGCTACCTTTCAGATTTTTTCGCCAAGTCGCATGAGAATGGAAGCACAGGTTCATCGCCGTGGTTCACCGCCGTGCCGCCGAGCCTCCGCAACAGTGTGGAGGAGACGGTGAACTATCTGGGCATGTTGGTTGCAATAGACTTCAGGCACTGGGGGGAGGATCCCCCCGACGCCACCCCTACGGGATCTCGCGTAGAGAATATCTGCGGCTTCTACGCCGAGTTACCCGAAGGCAGCGCAGAAACAAGCGGCTCGGTAAGTTACGGGGGAAAACGGCTGATTCGTGGTTCTATGGCGATGGTTCATCTACTGTGCAGGGCAGTGGAGGTTTACCATTTGAATTGGCATTGTCCACAATTCCTGCAACAGTTCGCAACCACTGAAGACGCTATGGAGGCGCTGGAACGCTGCTTCCTTGGCTACAGGGAGGATGGACACACATCCATGTGGATGCCCGCTGCCAGGGAACGCGTTGAGTTGCTCTTGTCGCTTTCCCGCAGTCTAGTGGAAAAGGACACCTCCTTTTTCAAAATGCTGTGCCTCAGCGAGGGTTATTTGTACCACCCCATATTCCCGCACTTGGGGTTTGTCGAAATGTTGGTTGAGCTGCACCCCCGCTACTACGATGTCTGTGTGCTAAGGGGTGAAGTTGGCGGTGGCAAGGACTCAGACCAGGGCGACGAGATTGTAATACCAATGCTTAAATTAGCTCAGCTCACCGTTATGGCCATTGAGGAGGCGGTGTCGGCGATGGATACTGTGGCTGCTAACACGCCAAATGTTACCGAGGCTCCCTTTCCTTTTAGTGGGGCTCATGGTGTCTTTAAGGACAAGCACCATCTTACTGTGTGTTGCGACTACCAATTGCCGAAAGCCCTTCGTTCTCTCGGTTTAGTGGAGTATGACTCATACTTGGCGTCATTAGTGGACACTGGTGTTTTATTAGCGGCTGGGGGTGTGGAGGAGTGTTGCATCCGCGTTGCTGCACTTGTAGCATCAGACTTACTGTTGGACTACCTTCGTAGTTCCTGTGCTTGCACCACTGGTAGGGAATGGAGGCCGGAGAGTACGTCGAGAGTCTGGGATGCGCCCGCACTTGACTGTATGCTCTGGTGGATTGGTAGACATTACGTCGATTCCGCTGTTAAACACCACTTATGCCGCACCATTATGTACTAGTTCCCCAGGCGAACTCTGAATGTGCGAAAGATAGGAAGGGGGTTAGTTTGAGAGACGGAACTTACGTGGGTAATGCAGCATCCAGGGGGAAAGGTAGCTGCATATCGGTTGGTCATTTCATTGTTTGTTGCCTGCTGCGACTCATTTTCTGGCGGCGCTTATCTTTGTGTTATTTATGATTAACAATAATTGTTAGTGGTTCTTCGTTTCATCTTTTTGCCCCTCCCACTTGGATTATTGTGCTCCTTTACCCCTTCGTTTGTATACTGCCGTGCTCTGCATTGTCACGTCGTCGAATGATGTGGCTCCGCAGTGCCGAGCGTTGTGTCCGAGGGGGGAGGGGGGGGGACAAAACGTCATCGTCAGTAGTGTGCTTTATTCCCGTGGTACTGCGCAGTATGAATAAAACACCTCGTAAGAATGACTTTGTGGCGCTTCCCCTTATCGGTGCATGACCGCTTTCTTCCTTCGCATTGCGGTTTCTGCCCTATAGGCGAGGTTGATAGGTGTTGTAGTGAATGCGCCGTGTCAGTCTGCCACTGCTCGTCGTACTGCCGTGCGTTCAGCGCCGACCGGTCAACAGCACTGGTAGTAAGGAGCGAAAGGTGAAACATTGGTTTCCTAAGAAGAAAGGTGTATCTTCGCCGGCAGCGGCCCTGCAGCGAAGTGTGGACGTAGCAGATGCGGAGAAACTTCAGGATGTGGAGCGACACTTCCCGGTTGCCATGTCACACATTAAGAAGGCCCCAACCACCCGTTACTCGGCAGATGAGCGGAGAAAGCAAACGTGGAAGGATATCACACGCACCAGGAATGTTGACGGGTACGCCCCTCCAAGGGAGGAAAAAGGCGCTGCACCATCATTCTTCGATGAAGGGAGTTTCGACATACGTAGCGATGTGAAAAGACAATCAGAATGTCTGCAGTGGAGAGGTTCACCCTCTGACAGCCGCACACGGCTAAACGCTTTATCGCCCGATGTGCTTCAGTTGTCCGGCGCGAACCCCAAAGATCACGGCTTTGCCGTTGCAGAAGAAAGTAACGTCTCCCCAGCCGACCCCACAATTGAGCCGGAACAGGGGGAAGGTAATGCGTACGGTGATACCCCTGTGCAGCTTACGGATATGTTGAAGGAGAGGTTGATGGAACTTAAGGCAGAGAAACTTCGTGAAGATCGAAACGACACGTATCTTCCCTCTAGGCTAAAACTGCTTTCAGATTCGGAGGTGCAAAGAAGGCTGAAAAAAAACGTTCCTCGGTGCGACGTATTGGATGCTAAGGATCTAAGTTCATTTGGTGGCCAAGCTGACACTTTGGCAGACCTTTTCCCTGACGGATCTCATGACGGTTCACCAAGCGGTGAAGAAATAGCGATGCCCTCAACAGATCCGTGGAAGGATGGAGAGGTGCTGTCCCCAGCCGTAGGAAAAATTATTCACAGTTCAGCCGATTTAGTACCCGGCGGCTCAATCCATGATCCGGTAAGTGATTTTTCACGGAGGCTTACGAGTCAAGGGGAGGGCAAGTTGGTTTCATCGGGTGGTTCCGTTCATCTTCTTCGGTGCTTACCACGTGCGGGGTTTTGTAGCCGCCGCGAAGCGCTTGCGGTAATTGCCAGTGGTCAGGTACGTGTCGATAATGTGGTGGAAAGGAATCCATTCCGTCTTGTTCGAGCCGAGAATAATATTCATGTGGCGTCTCACAGTGGGCGCCTTCGGTTTGCGCCACCAAGGCTGTGGATGTACCATAAGCCGGCACACGTTATTGTATCTAGGAATGACGTGGCTGGTCGAGCATTATTTACGAAGCATGCCCGGATACTTGGTATGGATCACCTTGTCCCCGTTGGGTCTCTTCCTATGCGAGCCCACGGGCTGCTGCTTCTTACAAACGACGGGGAGCTTTCCCGTTTCCTCGAAAACCCGAAATGCATGATCCAGCAGACTTACCTACTGCGTGTACGACCAGCGGTGGACCCTGTCCTGGCACACAAGCTAAACTTTCAGGGCATTACAATCAATGGCAAACAGTACAAGAACATGGAATTTTTTGTGAATCCGGCGATGAAGTCACGTTTCTCACTGAAGGTAAAGGTGCGCGGCGAGGTAATGCCTGTGGCACACCTCATGCAGCACCTGGGTCGCACGGTAGAGCGAGGTGGCCGCATTTCATTTGGGCCATTCTCACTCTCAGGACTTCCTGTAGGGTCGCTGCGTGAGGTGACAGTTCCCCCATATTATACCCGGCACACTGGCGCCGTTTGGAAGGAGTTCGTGGAGCGTGACTGGCCGTTTTTCCGACGTCAGCGCGTGTCCCGTCTCCGTCGCCTCGCCAGATACCGTGAGCTCACTCCACGCGAACTGGAGGAATTGGATGGCTTCACGTATGAGGAGGTGAAGGATGCCCTGAGCTTTGACTCGCAGGAGCTGAAAACAGCTGCTGATGAGTGGCTTGATCGTGTTTCTATTCGACCCCAGACAGGAGACACGCCGTTGCCGGATGATTTTGCTGGCGACCATGTAGACGGCAACTGCGAGGTTCCTGCCGAGGAGGGAATTATCGAAGACATCACGGCCGCTGTTTAATTTCATTTTAGTCACCTTCTGTTGTAAGTTTTAAAAAGGATTGTTTGTATGCGTGTATTCACTGTCTGCTCTATTTTTTGACATTATGCGCATGGCTCTCTCCTTAGCCATTTCCCTGTCTCACTGTCATGTGCCTCAGTGTAGCGGGGTGGTGTGAATGCGCACATTCACTTCTGTATCGTAGCTGTGCGTTGAGAGAGCGAGTGGAGGAGGTTTGTTGGACTTAATTTTGTCGGTTCCAGTGTGGGTTTAATGCGGGGTTTGACTTGCCCTTTCACATGTTCGTTCACACATTGGATATTTTTTCCTCTTTGCCTCGGTGTACGACCTTAAGAATGCCCTTCACTCTCCCTTTTTCAAACCGTGAAGAAGAATAAGCAGTTAAACAAGCAAACAAACGAGCAGGTAAGCGTGAGGGTTGTGCGACGTTGAAGGAAACCCACGTGTATACAGACATACGTGCCTATCCTCAGGTGTACATATTGATTCGCTACACCACGAAAGAAACGGTTGGGGGTGATGTTGGCAGATTTTGAAAGTGTTCTCCGCTCGGAGTTCTCCCTGAAGGATTGCCCTCGCATCGGTCCTTTCACTTGGCATAACATTCCCGGTGTAAACGATGCAGCTGAAGATGGATCTGCTCTAGGTTTGAATAATCCCCTTGGAGTGAGTGCTGATCGCACGGACGATTTCAGCGTGATGCCCTACAGTGGAGAAGAACTTACGAGGGATCCGCTTTGCACAAGCAACTGCATCAACTCTGACAGACGCATATGGAAACTCATGTTACCGTGTCCAGTGCCGCGCAGTGTTCCTAAACTTGACATGAAAAAAGGCACCACAACACTGGGGTTTCACTTTGACGGTGGGATAATTATTGCCGTTGACTCCCGTGCCTCATCCGGCCAGTATATTTCTTCTCAAACGGTTATGAAGGTACTGGAGATAAACGAATATCTTCTTGGTACGATGGCTGGTGGTGCAGCAGATTGCCAGTACTGGGAGCGCGTTCTCGGCATGGAGTGCCGCCTGTGGGAGCTACGTAACAACTGCCGTATCTCTGTAGCAGCCGCAAGCAAGATTCTGGCAAATATAACCTACCAATACCGCAACCACGGGCTATCTATGGGAACAATGGTGGCTGGTTGGGATCAGTTTGGGCCGTCCCTTTATTACGTGGACGACAAGGGCACGCGTGTAAAGCATGAAATTTTTAGTGTGGGATCCGGTTCCATTTATGCCTATGGTGTGCTTGACCAGGGCTACCGGAAGAACCTCACTGTTGAGGAGGCATGTGACCTGGCGCGCCGCTCAATCTTCCACGCGACGTATCGTGATGGTGCCTCTGGTGGCATTGTGACTGTTTATCATGTTCACCCGAAAGGATGGACTCAGATATCGCGGGATGACCAAACCAAACTGTATGACCGTTATTCTTCTCAGAGTGCATAGGACACGACTCGTGAGGAGATGTCTGTGGGTCGTCGGTGTAGAAAGGGGGAGTTTTCGAGGCAACCGGGAGGAGTATAGGGAGGAAAATAGTACCCTAATGGGATGTTTTGTGTGTGGAAGGGGGTGGGGTGAATAAGCGGTGCCGTGAAGAAATGAAAGGAGCTGCAAGTCGGAAGGCACTTCCCCACACGACTGTTCCTGCGTTGATGAGAGGTGCATCTTATCACCGAATGCTTTCGCAGAATGTCCCTGACTCCCATTTTTAAGGCCTCATCTGACTATGTGTTGAAGAAAATTTCATTCGCCCCCGAGGGCGACCCACCGCCACCGGCGCACTCCTGCTTATCGTTTTTACTGTGGTCGCGCTGCCATACTACATCTTACACCGTTTCCACTCACTTTTGGCGTAATATCCCTCTAAGAACCTAGCTTTTCTTAAGTTTCCTAAACCCCAATACGCCGATTTCGAGACAGTATCATGGCTGATAACATGCAGATGTCAAACGCCCGCACATGCTATAATTGCGGTCAGCCTGGCCACATGAGCCGTGAGTGCCCCAATGCGCGCTCTGGCGGAAACATGGGCGGTGGCCGCTCATGCTACAACTGCGGTCAACCTGACCACATCAGCCGTGACTGCCCCAATGCACGCACCGGCGGAAATATGGGCGGTGGACGCTCATGCTACAACTGCGGTCGCCCCGGTCACATCAGCCGCGACTGCCCCAATGCGCGCTCTGGTGGAAATATGGGTGGTGGCCGTGCGTGCT
>NW_027124959.1:698-1348 GCF_001457755.1 Trypanosoma equiperdum | reverse complement strand
ACACTTAGATATAGATATAGATGTAGATAAGTGGAGGTATAATGAGAAAAATAAAATAAAGAAGCACAAGTAAAGAGTGACCACGTCAATGCAAAGTTTGGCGTGTTTGCGTTTGAAGTTTGCAGAGAAACGCTGTGGACCGGTAACGATGGCAATAATAAATAACAAATAACAAATAATAATAGCGATAACACATGCATGCAACTCATTTCAGTAAGGCATCTAAAGAAGCAGAAAAAATGAAAGACACAACTGCCATAAAACTAATATCTTCCCTTTCTTTTTTTTTCCCCCTCCTCCTCGTTTTTTTTTTTTGGGAGCTGTTTCATGGCGGTGATAATAATTGTAACAAAAACGACGGCAATAGCAATAATGGTAACAATAATTGGTATTGGCATTGGTATTAGTATGGGGATTGCTATTAATAATAATAATATTATTATCATCATTATTATTTGTTATTATTATCATTATTATTATTACTACCACTCCTACTACGACAATAATGCCGTCATTATTTCACTCCTTTCCTTTTCTTTTCTTTTCTTTTTTTTTTCTCATTTATTTACACTCCGTCAATACCCTTTTACACACACTCATACACATACCACATACGTCCGCACAAACAAACAAACAAACAAACAATGGAT
>NW_027124960.1:4040-4477 GCF_001457755.1 Trypanosoma equiperdum | reverse complement strand
ATATATATATATATATATATTTCGGTGCATGAATATTCACACGAATCATGTGCACAAAACCTGTAAATAAATAAATAAACAACAAATAGAAAATAAAAAAGGAACCAAAAGAAGGAAAACATAAAACAAAAGAAGGGCAGGGGATTGGGGGAAAAGGGAGGTCTGTTGAAAAACTGTCCACATGTCTTAAAAGTAAAAAACAACAAAAAACAACAAAACAACATTAAAAACTGTAATGTCAACATCACGTGTTTAAACTCTCCCTTCACCTCCCCCCCTTTTTTTCCCCCTCATCAACATCCAATTATTGGCTTCATATTTATTCATTTGTACATCTAAGCCTTGAAGAACAAATTAACAAACAAATAAATGAGTAAAACATGAAAAAAAAATCCCATATTATATCATATAAATAAATATAAATATATAAATAAATA
>NW_027124960.1:3304-4030 GCF_001457755.1 Trypanosoma equiperdum | reverse complement strand
AAAAAAAAAAGGTAAAACAAAAATTAAAATCAATACGAAAACATTTGCATACTTATTCACAAAAAACATCATATCAGCAGCGTAGTGGTATGATGGGGAGAGAAGTTCTTTTTTAATTTTTATTTCCCACAATCGCGACAACCATTTAAAAGGAAAAAAAAAAACAACAACATCAACAAATCTGGAGATAAATCATGAAAGAAGAAAGAAGAGGAAAACAATGGGGAAGACCGGCATCAAAAATAAAAGCAAAACACAAATTAACAAACAACAAAAGTAAATGAAACGAATCCGTTTTGATTTATCATTTTGTCGTTTTGCCTTTTTTTAACAGAATTCTTCACGTCTTTTTTTTTCTTTTTCGTGGTGCCCATATTATTGCTATTATTAGCAATTAGCATTCGTTTTCTTTTATTGTTGTTATTGTTCTGAAATAATTTAAAATACTTTTCGGTTGTCAACACCTTTTTTCTCGTTGTAATAAATAAATAAATATATATATATATATGTCGAGATTTATTTTTGGTGTTTTTGCCGGAAAAAAAAAACTGTAAAAAAAATTAAAAAAAAACCGAACGAAATGAGGGAAAATATCCGCGAGCAAAAAAAATCTTTCGGTTGCCTTTCGTCTTTTTTTTTTTCTGCTTCCCCTTTGAAACAAAACTAAATAGAATGACTATATGGAGATTAAAATTAAAAAAAAAAAAGCAACAACAACAACACCAA
>NW_027124960.1:1957-3294 GCF_001457755.1 Trypanosoma equiperdum | reverse complement strand
AGAAAAAAAAGGAAATAAGGGGAATTCTCGAATGACAACGTCACCACGTGAAAGTAAAATAACAGTTATATAAAAGAAAAATAGTAAAGAACAACAAAAACGAAAGCAAAAGAAAAAAGAAAAAGAAACGGTCCCACGACGCGTAAACATTCATAAAATAAATGGGTATATCACCATATAAATAAAAATATTTGAAGATGAAATTATGTAGGAGAATTTGTTTGTTTGCGCACCACGAGTTTGTTATGTCCATCATCACGAATTTATATAAATACTGACTCCACCTTTTCATCTCTTTTTCTATTTTTATTTTTATACATTTTTGTGTATTTGTAATATATCCCCCTTTTTATTAGTACTTTTCTTACAAGTTTCAAAATATAGACAACTTTATATATATATTTTGGTCACTGTTAAGTAATAAGTGTCTCCAATGCCCCAGCAGGGAGAATCACACGTAAAAAAACAAAAAACAAAAACAGAAAAACAAAGAACAAAAACAAAAACCAAAAACAGTGAACAAACATAACAGGAGGAGTAAGGAAGGTTTGACCAATACAAATAATGATGAAAATAACAATAAACTTAAAATCCATCTATAACTTTGTTCCCATCTCTCTTATCACATAAATACACACAAGTACACACAATAACAATAACAATAACAATAACAACAACAACAAAAGAAGAAATAATAATAATAATAAAAATAATAATAGTGATAGTAACAGTAATTATAGCGGTAGAAAATTACCACCACTACCACCATCTCCCATATTTTCTGCATTTTTCGCGTAACGGCTGCGTGACAAAATGAAAAACTTCAAGCTTCCGTCAAGTGACTTAAAACATTCATTCAAATGCCATGATATTTCGAGCGATTATATTTCCTCTTATCTTCTCTTCTCTCCTCTCTTCTATTCTATTCGTTTTCCTTTTATTTATTTATTTATCCATCCATCCATTCATCCATTTTATTAAATTCATTTCTTTTTATTTTTCGTTTCACGTGGAATGAAATTATAGTGCAAAAGGAATGGAACAAAAGCAAAACCCCAAATGGCCCCCCCACTTCCTTAATTCATTTATTCTCCTTCCTTTTCACACATATAAACGCAAACATAAATATAAGCACATAATTGAATATATAAAATATGTAATGAAACATATCATAATGGAACACACAAACACACACACAAACTCATCACACACACACACACACACACACACACACACACATAAACAAACAAATGGCCGACAGAAAAAAAAAAAGAGAAACTGTAACGCAAAGGAACCATATAATAATATAAAAAAGTTGAATTTAATTAAAAATAAAG
>NW_027124960.1:1665-1947 GCF_001457755.1 Trypanosoma equiperdum | reverse complement strand
AAAAAAAAAACACAAGCGCTCATGTGTGGAAACACATTCAGTCATAGTCATAAGTTGAAAGGTGAGATGGCGATGGTAACAATAACAATAAATATTAATAACAGCAACAACAATAGCATACATACACATCTATATATACATGGCTTTATTTTTATTTCATTCGTTCTTCCGTTTGTACGTTCATGTGTGAGTGGGTGTGATTTATTTGTTTGTTTATTTATTTGTTTACTTCTGATGAACTAAAACAACTGAATGACGGAGGAGAGGAGAGGAGGAGGAGGA
>NW_027124960.1:0-1655 GCF_001457755.1 Trypanosoma equiperdum | reverse complement strand
ACTTCTGATGAACTAAAACAACTGAATGACGGTGGAGAGGAGGAGGAGGAGGAGGAGAGGAGGGGGGAAACACAACAGAAGAAATTAAATGCGTATGGGAACGCACAACAACTTGCATAAATTGTACATCAACTCTCAGTAATAATAACAATTGGAGGAAAGAACAAAGAAAAAAGAAGAAAAAAAAAGCGAAAAAAACTGAAACGAAAACACGAACTTCCGGCAGACGCATCAATGCAAATAATCACATGGAACCCACCAAATCACTCGTGTAAAAAGTTGGAGAAAACAACGACAAAACAACCAAGTGGAAGATAATACTGGGAAGAAAGAATAACAAACACAAAAACACACACAAGCGAATATAAATAAATAAATAAATAAAATCGGTTGTACACTCTCAGATCTTACTTTTCTTTCTTTTCTTTTCCCCCTCTTGAGTATTTGTCCTCCTCTTGATTCTAAACAACTTTTATTTTATTTTATTTTATTGCGTTGCTCGATTTTGCTCCCCTACTTTCCGTTTCATCTTTTTTTTCTTTTTTTTCTTTCCTTTTTTTTTTTCTTGTAGCGGGATTACACCCCTTTCGTGTCGCTCAGGCACTCTTTTTTTTTTTCCATTAATCGTTATTACTACCAATACCACCAATTCTTTTTTACTCATTTATTCAACAAATTGTGGTGTCATTCTCATTCTCATTCTCATTCCTTTACTTTTACTTTATTTTTATTTTTCTCGCTTTCTCTTCTGTTCATCCCTTTTCACACACTTTCATGTTCACTTTATTTATAATTGTCTTTCCATACTTAAAAGATAAAAACAAACAAACAATCAATCATCAACAACAAACTCAGTCTTACTCGTTATTTATTTATTTATTTATTTCATTCCGTTTTGCTTTGGAATCACATCCCCTCTGTACGGTCAAGTATTTTTTTTTAAATATATATATATATTTTAAATATATTTTTTAAATATATTTCTTTTTTTCTTTGTTTCCTTTCCCCTTCTCTTACTAATTGACTGATTAATTTATTCATCATTTTACTTCATTGGCTTTGGTTTCCCTCCTTGTGCGTATTTATTTGCGTTCAGTGCCATTAACAGGACCGCAGGCGTTTTTCTTTTCTTTTTCTTTTTTTATTCCACCTCTTCTTTTCTTTCATTTGAGTTAAAAAATCTCATACAAAGAAAGTTAAAGTATTATTATTATCATTATCATTTTAACGAAAGCAAATAAAACACAAACACACACACACACACAAAAAGACAGAAAAAAAATCAACGAAGAAAGAAAAAAAAACAGCACCAACTAAAGATTTAGAAAAAAAAAGAAGGTTAAATATATACATAAATATAAGTGATGAACATATAAAAAAAAGCGCATGAATAAGCGGGTCAAATTAAAGGGAAGGGAAGTAGAAAGTAACAAGAAGGAGAGAGAGAGAAAAAGGAAAAAAAAAAAGGAAGTGCTACAAGACTAAAGAAAATATTTTTTCTTTACAAAAAAAAAAGATTTAAAAAAAGGTAAAAAGAACAACATCATGAGAAGGAAGGTTTTCTTTTCCTTTTAACTTAAAATAATAATAATAACAATAATAACAATTATTATTTAGTATTTTTTCCCCTCTAACATATATATATATATATATAT
>NW_027124963.1:4089-6663 GCF_001457755.1 Trypanosoma equiperdum | reverse complement strand
TTATTATTATTATTCCTATTATTATTATTATTCCTATTACTACTGCTATTATTATTGTTATTTCTGGGGCTACTGCAGTGCTTTCCCTTTCTTTTTCTTTGGGTGTTCGCGTGGTTGAGATTGTGATGTGACTTCTGTTTGCTGACGATTGTTTGTTTCTATTTGATTGTGCCGGTGTCTGTTTTCCCCCACCCCCGTGATGTCACGAAGAAAAACAAAAATTAAATTGAAAAGTTTTTACTTCTCCTCGTCCAAAGCAATTGCTCTCCTCCTTCCTTTTCTCCACACGCGCGCACGTACGTAGTGAACTAATCAAAGAGTGAAGAAATAAAAATAAAAACACGCGTCGTGTTGTGGATCCCTTTTTCGGATCCAATTTGCGCTATTGCTTTTTTTTTTGTTAGTATTATTGTTTTGTGCTTTTTTTTTTCTTTTTCTGTGTGTGTAATATGATTTTGTCGCTTTTCATTCAGCGGAAGCAGACAGTAAAGTTATGGGCTCATATGCTTGCATGTGCATTCCATCCGATATTGCGCGGGAGTTGTTGTTTTGTTTTGTTTTTCACACCTTCGTCCCTTTTTTTTTTTCTTTTTGGTTTTTATTGTTTGTATATATTTTCATATTTATGTACATATATTAGGAGCAAATGCATGCGTGTTTGTGCTTTAACGCCCATGTGTGCGCCCCTTGGCTTGCTTTCCCACAAATACCCTTTCGAAACGCCTTACGGAAGCGGGGACAATATAATTAAGAAGAAAGGGAGATGGGGGGGAAAAAAAAAAAGAGAAAGAGAAAGAGAAACACCGGCTCGTAGACATGAGGAGAGGAATCAAAAAAAAGACAATGAAATGAAATAAAGTTAAGTGAAGTGAATTGAAACGAGGTAAGAATTTAAGAAGTTAAGAAAGCTGGTGACCCGCCGTCGCTTTTCTACTTCATTCCACTCTTTTTTTTTCTTCTTTTCTTTTTTTTCCCATCCTTTTCCTTTTTTTTTTGCTAGTTTTTGATCCGCTTTGCCTTTGCATCTTATCTTTCCATTGCTCCCACTTTTTTTTTATTGTTTCTTTTTTTTTCCCCCTGTTGTTGTCACCATTATTATGTCATGTTATGTCATCGGTACTACGACAGTTGCATTATGATAGTTATTATTTTTGTTCTTTCTTTTTTGTTCTCGTTTTGTGACGTTGATGTTTGGTTTCATTTTTATTTTTGCGGTTACCTTTTTGTTTTTATTCGCTTTTTTTTTCCTTTTTGGTTTATTTATTTGTACTTGGTGAAAAGGAAAAAAAACAAAAAATATATATATATATAGATACAGAAGCAGAGGAAGAGAGAAAGAGAGAATGAATGAATACGATGAAGAAGATATTGGAATAGAGGTGGAAAGGGAGGGGGGAAAAAAAAAAAAGAGGAAAGGGTGACGCGGTTGAGTTGACGGTAAACAAAACAGAAACGATAAGAAAAATAATGCACAAAATTCTTCCCCTTCTGTTCCTGTTTTTCGTTTCTTTGTTTGTTTTGTTTTGTTTCGTCTTCTGTTTGGTACCGCATCACCCGTTACCATGGCCCTCAATATGTCTTTATTATCATTATTATTATTATTATTATTATTACTATCCGTTACTGTTATCCTTCATTGGCATGATGTTTTTCCGCCGATATTTCACATCTTTTCATTGACTCTTATTATTTTTCACTTCATCCATGCCGACTCTGCAGTACTTGTAGAAATTTCATTGAAACAGTATTTTGACGAAAAGGAAGCAAGAAAGTTAAAAATTAATGTAATGTAATGCAATGCAATGTAATGTAATGTAATAAAAAAGTAATAACAATGACAAACCTAATAACTATCATAATTATAAGAGAAATTGAAAGAAAGGACAAGGTAGGGTGGAAAAGGAAGCAAAAGAGGGAGAAGGGGGTGAAAAAAAAAAATTAATTGTTTAAGGCTTGAGAAGGGAAAACGGCACTGTAGTAGAGAATGAGAAGGAATAAAAATAAGTGCGTGAGTAAATGGATGAATCAACAACTAAGTGAATGAGCATTTTCATGTACACAAAAAAAAAAAATGAAAAGACGTGTTTGACTCACAAAGGGGAGGAAGAATAGCATGAAAGGTAAATATTTGTGTCAGAATAAAAAAGAAACTAAGAATAAAAAAGAAATAATAACAATAATAAAGTGAGGCAGAAAATGATGTTTCCACACCATTGGGATTGTTAAATGTTGCGATTTGGAGAGGAGGGAACGCGTGTTGACTGACGTGGTGATGAAAATTTTTTTGTTTTGTTTTGTTTTGTTTTGTTTTGTTTTGTTTTATTTTGTTTGTTTGAGGGTCACACGTGTTCCACAACTCCTCCTTTTGTTTTATTTTGTTTCCGCCCTCCCTCGTTCCCCCTTTCTGCGTTTCCCCTTTTTTTTTCTTTTTTTTCTTTTTTTTTTTCTGTTTTCTGTTTTCTGTTTTGTTTTGTTTTTTTTTTTTGCATCCCATCGATTTGAGAGTTATAAAAGACGAGGAAAAGCGGAATGTTTCTGGTGCGACGAGAGCTGGACATGTAAAACACAAAGGGA
>NW_027124963.1:379-4075 GCF_001457755.1 Trypanosoma equiperdum | reverse complement strand
AAAAAAAAAAAGAAAAGAAGAAAAACGAAAAAGAAAAAAGGAAAAAGGAAAAAAAAAAGCACCCGAGTGGGTAGAGGATATGCTGGCAATAGTGTGGTCAGTTTATTTTAAAGAGGGAATATGTGGAGGGAAGGGAAATTTTTTGAATATAAATATTTACTCCCACAACATGCCGGAAATATATATTAATATTTGAAAAAAAAAAAGAGAGAGAGAGAGAGAGAAAGAAAGAGATGGATTGGAAGGTAAGGTAAGGTAAAGAAGTAAAGTGAATGAAGCGCGTTGATAATAAATTAAGAGGAAATAAAAAATGTGAAGGATTTGAAGAAGTTTTGTTGGTGCTACTTTCAAGTGAAACTAAACAAAATATGTGAAGGACGTAATCAATATTTATTTGTTTGTTTGATGACGCTTCTATCCATCTGTCTTCCTTTTGCTTGTAATTTCACTTTTGTATTTTCCCTCCTTCCCCTCATCGTTTGTTTTTTCATACTTTTTTTACTTTTTTTTTGTGTTTGTATGGTTGGTTGTTCCGCGTATTGCGTTTAAAAAAAAAAAGTATTGAATAGCATTGTCGTTCGTGGACCTGGCGCCCTATTTTTTTTGTTTTTTTTTGTTTTGTTTTACTTTATTTTCACCTTGGATATGGGCATATGATACAAATAAAATAATAATTAAAAAAGGGGAAGTGAGGCTTAGTGAACAAACGAAAAGGAAGTCAAATGAAATAATAATTTCTTTATTAAAGTGGTAAAAGAACAAGAATGACGTTAACGATGAAATGAGCTCCACATATGTCAGGTACTTGAAATCACGTAAAAGATAAAGAATGATTTAAAGGAAGATTAGAGAATATGAGGAGTTAGAAAAGAGCAAGTAAGTAAGGGTAAGTATATTCTAAGGGAAATGCTACTTGTACTTATAATTAATGACAATAATAGGGAGGGCAAACCAAATATATATAAATATAAATAAAGATATATATATATATATATATATACATATATTTGATTAAAGGAGCGAGAGAAAAGGGGGGGCAGAAACGAACAAAATAAAGTTAGTGAAGGAAAAAAGAACTGAATAATAAGGTGCTTTCCTTACCGCATTTGTGAGCCACCCCTCATCCCCACATGTACGAGAGCATTTTTCATCGTTTTCGTTCCTCAACAAACTTTTGTGCGATGAGGTGGTGGATGAGGAGTGGCAGTGCCAAAAGTAAACAAATGGATCTATATTTCCATTTTTGTTACTTATGAATGTTCACACCTTATCTTGTTGTTTTTTTTTTAAGTTTTCAGCCTTTTTTTTTCGTTTTTTTCTTTTAAATTGTGTGTGTGAGCTCTTTTTTTTTTTTACGCTTCCTCCCACCCCCATTGCGGGATCCGCTTTGCAAAGAGGAAATATTTTGAGGTATGTGGAGGGCTCCCGTGTCCTCATATATGTAAGCAGCGCTTTTTTTTCGTTATGCTAATTTGAAAAGGAATTTTCATGTATGTACATAGTTAATATAAAGAAATATATTTATATATTTATAATATACAATATATACAAGAAATATACATACATGTTTCTGTGACCGTCTATCTAACTGTCTGACCATCTAATTGACTGACCGACTGGCTGTTTGTTTGTTGTTTTTTTTTTTTTCGTTTGCGTGTAAACATAGATACATCATAATGGAGTGGCCTCTCATGTGTATGTGCGGGTGCATCCATGTGTGCATGTCTCGTGTTTCCGTTTATTGTCATTATTATTGTTTGTATTCCTTGTTTCGCACCTTGTGTGTGTTTGCTTGTTCGTGTTCGCCTACTTTTTTTTTTGCTTTTTGTTTTTTGTTTTTGTTTTTCCTCCTTCCCTTTTATGTGAACCATGGCTATCATTTCTTATTATTACTGACATTATAGCTATTGTTATTGTTTACTGTTGCTACTGACATTCCTCCCTGGGTGAATTTCAATTATTTGTGATCTCCTTCTCGTGTTTTTCCCCCATCTTCTTCAGTCTTTCCTTTTTCTTTTTTTTTGTCTGCTTCGTGTTGACGTTAGTTTTCTGTTTTTGATGTGCGTGCAGTTTTTGTTGTTTCAACTAAATTAATTTTTCTGTTTTTTCCTTGAGGTCCTGCGCGCGGTGGCGAGAAAAAACAAAAGTAAATGTCAAATAATGGCTGGTTTTTCGACAAGGTTAACAGAATTCAAAAGGAATAAACAGTTTTTAAAAGAGAAAAAAACGGTGAAATATATATATATATATATATTTAAAGCTGACAGATATACAAATACGTGTGTGATCCTGTGTGATTGTGTGTTTGTGCTCACATTAGAAAGTAAATAAACAAATTTAATGTGCTTTTCTGCCGTCGAAACTTCCCTCCGCTCCCGTGTTTTGTCTTTGACGTGATATGCAGTGTGCGGATGAGGTTGTTACCACTTTTCTTTTTGTTGTTGTTGTCGTTTCTTCGCTTTTTTTTGGGGGGGGTTTCAGTTTTTGGCTTTTGGCTTTATTATTGCCGCTTAATGGATGGAGAAGGGAGAGGGAGGCGATAGAAGCAAAGAAGAGTTCTGTTTGTTTGCTCGCTGCGGACTTCTGTTCACTTTGATTTAATATCCGGAAAGGAGCAAAAAAAGAAAAGTATAATTCATTTGACATTTCTTGAGCAAGTCGTACAATGAGTGAGCATACAAATACTTGCAGCATCCGTTCTCTTCCCTCCTTAATCTTTCTCAGACTCTTCCCCTGTCATCTACTTTATTGTTTATTGTACTGTTCCCTTTCTATTTTGTTTCTGTTTTCGTTTGTGTTTGTGTTAAATCCGATAATCATCAACAGCATCTAACCGGTATTTTGTTTTATCCGTGGTAACGAAAAGAAAAAGAAAAAAGAGAGACAATAATATATCTCTGTTAATGCCCACGTTAAACTATATATTTTTGTAGGAAGGAGAGAAGAAGGTATGGACCTGCTAAGGGAATTACATATTTGTTCCCTTCTGTATGAACCACACTTACCTACGGTTTTTGTTGTTTTTTTTTTTGTCTTTGTTCCTCTTGTTTTGGTTTGGTTTTTTTTTTGGTTTCGTTTCGTTTCTATTTCCTTTTTTTCTATTTGTTTTACGTCTTTGATTGTCTCGTTGCGCGGGAAGAGGAATACGAGTAAGGGGAGAGAACAGAAGAAAAGAAAAGGAGACAAGAAGAAAAAGGAAATTTTGTTTATTCCTTATGCTTTCAAAACTCTTTTCCCGTATCAGTGTGCGTGTACGTGTGTGACTGCCTCGATACAACTGGTTTCACTTTCGTGCCCTATCATCTGCTCCTTCTCTTTACCTCTTTTTTTTTCTTTTTTCTGTTCCTTTCATTCTGCTCTCACGTTCAACAACCACACAGTGAATTTTATTATTTATTAACTTTATTATTACGACAATATATATATATACGGTCGCTACTGTTAGCTTACCGTCAATATCAGTAACCATGTCACGCGGTTCACAAATGTTAAATTTAATAACAGTAATAAAACGAATATACAATTGAATAGACGTGCAGAAGTTTCGAAGTTAAGTCGAAAGAGCAAAAAAGTTAAAGAAAAAAATATGTAGAGGGTGGAGCCAACAATAACGTACGGGAGGAATGAATGTGCTTTATGTCCGTGACGGAGGCGTAAAATGATGATGAACTGAAGTTATGGAAACTAACAAAATAA
>NW_027124963.1:0-369 GCF_001457755.1 Trypanosoma equiperdum | reverse complement strand
ATATATATATATATATATATATGCGTGCATATATTGTGCCGGAAGGAAGCGGAAATATACACTGAAGCATACCGGTCAAAAATTGAAAGTGCGGAACCCCGCGTCTCCGCGTAGTGTCACCTGTTATCCGCGCATTTTCTTAGTGTCTCTGCTTTTAGCGTTGCACATCACCTTTGCAACAACCGAGTTATCGCCGTTTCACACCTGTGGCACAGATTTTCGTGGCTCCTTCATGACACTTATGCTCACTTTACATCTCACCTGCCGTTTTTCATCAAAAGTAAAGACCTTCCGTAGGGATGTTGAGGAACGAAATGACGAAGTATTAAGTCTGTCGTCACTGCGGACAGCTTCTGGCGTGGCACCAAA
>NW_027124965.1:1126-1649 GCF_001457755.1 Trypanosoma equiperdum | reverse complement strand
ATATATATATATATATATATGTATTCGTTTCCGTTGATATATTTATTTATTCACTCTATCGTGTTCTCCTATTCCCTCTTTTTCCTGTAAATTTAAGATTTACTTGACTTTTCTTCTCTTTCCTTCATTTTCCTTCCTCTTCTCCTTTACTACTTAAGAGAATGCAGCACATAAAATATATTAAGAACTAAAGAAACACAAACGCGGGCGCGGCAACGTATAAGCAAGCATGAGAGCATTTATTTTTTTTTTTCATTCGTCCAAACCTCCTCCCCACTCTAAATAACAAAACAAAAAACAAAAAAAACGAAAACAGACAAATACGCATACAAACTGGGAAGCTTATCGACTTTCCTCTTCATTTTGTCTCCATCCGTGAATTCATCTTAATACAATACCAATACCAATAATAACAATAATATTATTATTATTTTACTTAAATAATCAGTTGTTTGCTTCAGATGGGCAAAGCACAGGATGGGGAAATGGAATGAAGTAATAAATAAAATAATAATAATAATAA
>NW_027124965.1:557-1112 GCF_001457755.1 Trypanosoma equiperdum | reverse complement strand
AAGAAAGAAAGAAAGAAGAAGATTTGCACCCAACCAAACACTTCCTCCTTTCCTTTCTATTTTCTCCAATCATGAATACACACATGTGCGTACTCGTATATTTTAATGTTGAGATAAATAAATATAAATTATTTAATTCATACATACATAAGTTCTTGTGTCTGGCATCATGAATGGAGATGCAAAGTTGATATCATGTAAAAAGGAAGGAAAGGAAAAAAAAAATTTTCCCACCCGCACACAATCAAATTCTCACGCGTTGTCAATTTTTCTTTTTCTCCTTTTCTTTTTTTTAAAATTAATTATACCATTTTTGTCACTTTTCTCCTTCACCTTCTGATCATCACTTCATTTAAACCATCACCACCACCACCAAAAAAAAAAAAAACAAACAAACAAAAAACAGGCAGAGACACGGCCACACAAACCCACTCAGACACACACACGCGAAAAAAAAAAAATTAAAAAAAAATGAAGAAAAAGCAATTACCATCTCAGTTAACCAAAGTAAAAAAGAAAACGGGAAACAGCACGAAAAAAAAAAAGAAGTGGAAA
>NW_027124965.1:0-525 GCF_001457755.1 Trypanosoma equiperdum | reverse complement strand
AAAAAAAAAAAACTCCCCAACAACCCACCCGTTGTCCATTTATCTTTTTTTTTTCTTTTACCAATCACTGCATATTTACTGCAAGAAACTAAGTCAAAAACCCTTGCAGCATCGTCTAATTTATTTATTTATTTACTTTATTCGTGCATTCAAATAAATAAATAAATATATAAATCAGTCTATGCAGCGTGTAGAAACGAAAAGAAATGGATGGGGGAAAAAATCGAAACGAAAATAACGAGTGGGTGTAAAACTTTAAACACAAGCACAAACCAAGAAAAAAAAACCAAATGAAAAAGTTGAATCCAATGTTCATTGAAATCAAGGTAATAGGAGAAAGTAAAACCTTCTTTCTTTTTTTCTTCTTTTTTTCCCCCTCCCCCCCCGCCTCATGAAGCGGCTGGTTTGACGGTAGGCATTTGAGTCTTTATCCATTCCTCCACTCGCTTGCGGGTGCCAGCAGGCGGCTCCTCACTGTGTACATGAAACTTACAGTTCGAATCATCATCATCATCATCATCATCA
>NW_027124967.1:2029-2502 GCF_001457755.1 Trypanosoma equiperdum | reverse complement strand
TATACCATATCGAGTGAGCGGAGAATTCGTACTAATA
Source organism: Trypanosoma equiperdum (assembly GCF_001457755.1). Taxonomy (NCBI): domain Eukaryota; phylum Euglenozoa; class Kinetoplastea; order Trypanosomatida; family Trypanosomatidae; genus Trypanosoma; species Trypanosoma equiperdum. Next base: position 2,465 of record NW_027124967.1, on the reverse strand, counting down.
AAGATGGCACAACTTGAGACAGCACTGAAGGATCCCTCTTCATGCACTGCCATTCTGTAGGGATGGTAAACATAGTGAACAGGTGAAGCAATTAGGACACTGCAGCAAGAAATGTGTCCTCAAGCTCTTCAACTCTAACTTAAAGGGAAACCTAGTGCCTGAAAAATGTAAGCGGGGCGTTAGCGTCGCACTACTCAAACCCAACAAAACGGCCAAGTGTATGTTATCATTCCGGCTCATCACGCTCACTAACATCCTCTGTAATCTCATGGAGAGGATTGTAGCGCAATACATGCGAGACAAAGTAGAGTGTAAGCTACAAAAACAGCAAGCTGGTTTTCGTCCAGGGAGGTCTACGTTAGAGGCCCTGATGACACTCACAGAATCAGTGACACATAGAATAGCAGGAGAGAAAACTGCTGCGGTATTCATAGAA
>NW_027124967.1:1065-2019 GCF_001457755.1 Trypanosoma equiperdum | reverse complement strand
CACCCTCTCAAATAAAATACAATTCACGTGTGGTGTTCCACAAGGTTCCGTGCTGGGGTCGTTGCTATTCATTATCGCAATGGACTCCCTAAGCGCGAAATTAAATGCCATTGTAGCCATTAAACACTGCTTCTTCGCAGGCGACTTCACGATAGTATGCTCTTACACTGACCGAGAAGCTATTCGGCAGACGCTCCAAACAGGATTGGATTGTATAGCGACCTGGTCAACAGGGCACTATATGGAGGTGTCTGCAGAAAAAACGGATTACACGTTTTTAAAGGTGGGAGACAAAGACTCATTGCACCTAATGCTAAAAAAGCACAGATAAAAGAAGAAGAGAAATTCCAGACTCCTTGGGATGAGAATACAGCCACACAAAGGGCTGAGTAAGCAAATAGCACATGTACCCTACAAACAAAAGCAATTATGAGATTAATAAAACTAAGGGTTGTTGCACCACGTGAATGGAAAGCGAGTAAAGAAAGCGTCCGAACATTTTACTTAGCCTTAATCCAGGGAAAGGTGTGCTATGGTATCGCGGCATGTTTGTTCAAAGCTTCTCCATCAAACAAGGAGAAGCTTGAACAAGTACAAGCACAGGAGGCACATGTTATCGCTGGTATTTCAAAGTATACAAATTCGCAAGATGCCATGAAGGAGTCCAGCCCTCACAAGAGATAATATTGCTCACAGAAGAGCAATAGAATAATATTTAAAAAGTAGAGCGAACGGTAAGGCATCAGCTGATACAGTGGGAAAATGTTACCACCTAATTATCCGATGCACACGTGCCTGCAGAGTGTGTCACACCCGTATGAGGAAGTGGGCAGACCGGAGAATCTATACACGGCAAACGTATTGCGACTGGCGAGGAGACCATGCTTCAACACCGCAATGCCAGGTGGTCTCCATTCTAACGCTTGTGACAGAGAAAAGAAAAGGCACACAATA
>NW_027124967.1:0-1055 GCF_001457755.1 Trypanosoma equiperdum | reverse complement strand
ATCCTCTGGTGCCGGCACGATAATATACCCTATAAAAGGTAATGCAGTAAAAGTAAAGAAAGGAGCAGGTATGCTAGCATGCAGATACAGAGCCGAGGGTGTAGCCATGGAGGCAAGACTTTTGAAACTTAAGTCAGTAATAAAGATCAACGAGAGCATAAAAACGAAAGTGGCAATATTCACAGACTCTTTATCTTTGTTAATTGCACTTAAAACGGTCCTGCGGTAGTGACAGATTGCATACTACGACGCATATAGAATTTGATCATACACTTCATGAAACTGAGAGTAGACATGTCGTTTCAGTTTGTGTTTTTTTAATTGCGGCATCCCGAGAAATGCCAAAATAGACGAGCTCCCAAACAAAGAAAAACATATGCCGTCAATTTGTAGTTCACAGATCACCAACATTGTCACAGGTATAACGCGCCAATTATGTAATTAAGCACAATGCGAGTTTGCTGAAGGCCGAGGCCCAAACATATACTGCAGTGTTTTACTAAACCATGTAAAACCGACATACAAAATCAAGGCGCTAGACATGTATGATGAGTCACTGTTGGCTCAATTTAAAACAGGGACTTCAAAACATTTTGGATGGACACATAGGGTGATCACATGAACAGGTGAATAACTGAAGTGCAGATGGTGTACAAAGTACACGGGAAACAATCTCAAAAACACCCCTTACCCCACTCAAAACACCGTAAAGATGTAATAAACTGAGGAAGGCAAGGTGGCAATAGCTGCAAGACAGAACGACCCAGTCATATGCCCAGTTTGCAACATCGTCTGTGTGACATGACAGGCGGGAGTTGTTCACACGATGAAAATACATCAGTGTGTTCGTGAAAGTACACTAGCTGCATTAAAGATTGCGCCGAGAGAAGCACAGGTGTATAATGACGTCTATAAATGTCACGTATGTGGTAAGGTATTTGACGGAATGGGATTACTGCAACAACACATGCCACAACACCCTCCGACAATTCCAGTAGTATGGACAGAGCAACAAAAGAGGAGGCGAGAAGAAAATTCGGTACAAACAGTCTACA
>NW_027124968.1:8737-10937 GCF_001457755.1 Trypanosoma equiperdum | reverse complement strand
ATATATATATATACTTGTGCCTAATGCCAACGGGGTCAAGTTTATTTAAAATGTACCTCATGGCAGTTTTGTTATGTTACTGAAGGCATATATTTATTTACATGCCATTAAGCTTCTGAAGCGCGTTTGTCATATTATGCGCCACTGGACGGTGCCCCACTTCGTGCAACATTATATGGTGTTCCTTCACTTTGTTATGATTAGACTCGTTGGCGTTCTTTTACCTTCTCTCGTTTTTTTTTCTCACCCTATACTCCATTAAAGGTGGTGTTACTCCAATATAGAGGGAGGGGGGAAGTTGCCGTTTGTTTGTTTGTTGCTTTTTTCTTTCTCATTGTGTTTCCTTTTTCTTTTTTTTTTTGTCTGAAAAAAAAGAAGAAGAAACCAATACCGCTTATTCGTTTTGTGCCCTCTTGTTATTTTTATTGTTTGCCATTATTATTGTTATTACTTTCTTTTGGTGGTGTTGTGTCTCAACGTTGGAAGCAAAACGAGCAAAGCGGAAAGGCTTTGCGCATTTCAAAAATGTCCAGTCGGTGCTCCTCACGGGGAAGCAGTTGTCAAATTGTTGAGGACGTAACGGTTGTGCGCCGCCGGCGGGTTTCACTGAGTTCCACCGATTCTGAACCATTCGTTAAGCGTGTGAGAACTGAAGCGTCTCCTACTGGAGCTTCAGTTTATGAAGCCGATGATGCCGACAGCATTTCATCTGGTGATGGGCGCTGCGGTGGGAATCGCGCGTGTCCACCACCTTTTGTGGGATTAAACGACACGGCGGAGCCTCCGGAAGAGGCAGTTAATTTGTACGGTAAAAATGGGGAGCCGCTATATGAAATTCCGTTGGAGTGCATTTCGGGTGTTCATGTGGCTGTTGTAACGGCTCTTTTCCCGCACCGCCCAGGCAGTAGAGTTTCCACTTCCACTTCTACTTGTGGTGCTGCTGTCGCTGCCACTGCCAGCACTGGCGTTAAATTTCATAGTTGTCACGGTATTAGCAACACCACCGAAGGCAACATTTACCATAATAGTAGTGATAAGAACTACAGCAATAATAATAATAATAATAATATTAATAGTAATAATAATAATAATAACCGCATTACTAACAAGGATATCGAAAGCAGCGTCACTACTGTTTCTAGTGGAAATAGTAACAACAGCTGGTGCATGGTGGTTGCCGATAGCGTGCCCGGTATTTTTGTGCTGGACTGTGGCACACGTGTTTGTCTTCCCGATGGCGCGGTTGTTGGAGTTGTTACTGCGGTTATGGGTCCCGTGAATGCGTGCGTCTACGCGATTTTATGCAACGGTGACGTCTTTTCCCGCCTGCATGCGAGCGGTCGACTGGAAGCAGGTACGGGACTTCATTATGATTTGGGGGCTCAGCACATTATTTCCAATCCAGCAGAACAATGTGACACCACCCGAGGGACGGATGCGAGTTATGTAAACGATGAAGAGCTGCCGTTTAATGCAAGACCCGACTTTTCTGATGACGAGGAGGAGCGGCGGTGGAAGATGGAACGACGTGCCAAAAAGGCAGAAGGTCACTTCCCACCATCAGTGAGCGATGATGATCTTAGCGAGGATGAACGGGTTGAGGTGGATTGGGTTAAGCTTGCTGAAGTTGAAGACTATTTGCAGGGGATCCGTGACGCACCTGCCGTACACAATAACAGTTTTTGTGCTGGGAATGCGGTCGGAAATGGTTTCTGCCCCGTTTCTGTTCGTGTCGGGGTGGAGGGAAAACCACCAGAGGTGAAGCAAGTTTCCAACACCGTGCGCGTGGTGGTTCCTTCTTGGATTGCGAGGTGAGTTGTTTCCATATTCGTGTGTGCTGGGTAAAAGGTTATTTTTTATTTCCCCTCCTTACCAACGTGGTATAAATGGAATCTGGTGTGTGCGTATGTGTGTGTATGTGTGTGTTCATGGATTCATGATGTCGTGTGATCTGTGGTATGCTGCGTTGAGGAAAGGACGTAACATGCTCTCGAATTATATGATGCGCTCCATGCAAAGAGCACAGAGTGCAACGTAGCTGTGGAAGCTCACATGATGTCGGCTGTGTGTTGGTTTTGGGTTAAATTGTTGTTTCAACTTTTTGTTGTTGTGGCGAATCATTGGGGGAAATATGCCGGGAAATGACGTTACAACTCCTTCAGTTGTAGGCAAGTTATGTGTAGTGCGTTATGCAGATACT
>NW_027124968.1:0-8727 GCF_001457755.1 Trypanosoma equiperdum | reverse complement strand
AAAAAAAAAAAAGAACTTTACCAGCGTGCACAGCCTCTCGTTTCCATGATCTCCTCCACACCTGCGGCGCTGTGGTATTTCCACCTTTTTGTGTTGTCGTGTTTGTTTATCGTGCCTGCGTTTACGTGCAGCTGTCTAATGAATATGTTGGTGTTTCCTCACTCCAGAGGGCCGATGGGGCTCATTCCAGTACCAGTGTGATCTATCTGTAATTTTTTCATTTTTTTTTTGCATGCGGGACTCGGGGTGAAGATGTGATTGACAGCGTTGTCTTCCGTCTCTTTTGGGTTAGTTTTATGAGCGGTTCAACTTAGTTGCTTATGATGGCACCTTTTCTCTCAATTTTTTTCATTTTTTCAAACATACCTGAAAAAAAATAAATAAAATGAAATGAAAGATAGGATTATTTTTTTTTAAAGAAAAAGGATGTTCCAACGCCGGTTAGTGCTGTGCAGTCGGCTGGTGTTTGCTGCGAGTGACTGCTGTCTCAATCGCGCCACATCATTTCAACCCTTTTCACAGCGGGACGAGGAAGATTTAATTCGTGTAGTGAAGACGAAACCTCGCCATGTACTGAAGCATGTCCGTCAGCAAGTTTGGCGCTCACGGAAGCGCGAATTGCACTTCCGTAACACCGTCACACATTTGATGATTGTGCTGCAGGAGTTCCTTCGCAAGCAGATGATTGACCCCGCGAATGCCTCACAAATAATGGAGGGTATCATGGAGGAATGCGTAAAGTACTCTCAACACGATATGGCACATCTCCTTTTCCGAGCCTTCCTGCGATTCCGCAAATACGGCTGCGTCATTACAGTGGATGCGCTGCGGCATTTATTTGAGTCGTATAAGGAGAATGACAGCAGTGATTTGATGCTTCAACTAGCAAATGAGATGCGAGGGGATCCAGCGTTGCGGGCCTTATGCGTAGCGGCATATCTTTTTGCTAATCACTTGGAGGAGGCGGAGACGCTGCAAGAGGGACTGGCATTTAGCGATCTGACAAGGGACGATATTATTGCTCTTATCGAAGGGTACGACAAACTTAACAAGACGGAAAAAATTATGGACGTGCTGAAGAATGTTACGGAAATAACGAAAAATGACGGCGGTGCCAAGTCCGTCCGTTTGGAGCCGGATGATTTAGATGCCATATTTCGCTCTTTCTTCCGCGTTTTCCACAGGCGAGATGATGACACCGCCTTCACCGAAGTGTTCCAAGCGGCGTTTAGGGGGTCCGTTAAGTTGGATTCACAAACTTTTGCCATCATACTCCGGCAACGAATGCGACATGTGACGTGCATGGAGGAAATAACTGCTGTGGAGCAGGAACTGCAGGAGTTCGGGTACACGCCAGATGTGACGGGGAATTCCATACTAATCTCCGCCTACGCTCGCCTCGTGCACTTTGGAGACCGTGGAAGTGAGGAATTGATGTTAGCGAAAGTGGACACTCTTCTTTCATCTATCGAGTCGCGGCTGCGGCAGGGTGATCCCGACATGGACGTGAGCGCAGCACACATTAGGGCGGTAATTCGTGGTTATGGCGCTGCGGGACGGCCCGAGTCTATCAAAAGTGCTTGGGCCCGTATGCAGTGCAAGGGCTTAAGTGACGATATTCGTGTGTATAATGAGTTGTTCAAGTGGTTCGCGCTCATGGGAAGCGTGAAGGATGTCATGGGTTTAAAGGAAGAAATGGATGCGGCAGGTCTGCATGCGGATTCTCAAACCTACACATGGATTCTTCGGGCTCTCGGGAAGTACTACCCGAGGCACGTGGAAAAGTTGTACGATGAAATGACGACACGCCATGTGCGACCCGATACTCAACTTTACACAACGCTCATCGGGATCTTTGGTGACATTGGGGACATGGCGCGTGTGGAGGCAATCACACAAGAGATGATGCGACGTGAGGAGGCTGGCACGTTACAGCTCACGCCCGTTACTTTTGCTGTGCTAATACGCGTACATGCTGCTGATTTAGCCAAGGCGGAGGAGATATACAGGGAATCGAAGAAGCGTGCCATGAACGACCATCCGCATGTGCAGACGAGTATGCTCCACGTGTATGCGAACCATGGGGAAGGGTCGGAGGGACTGGATAGTTTTCTCAAGGAGATTCCCACATGGACAACGGACGTGTATAACGTATTACTGAACAAGTATGGGAAGGCGTGCGATCGTGAGAAGGTGGAAGAATTGGTTAGGCAGATGAAGGAGAAGGATGTTGCAATGAATGACGTTACGTTCGGCACCCTCATCACTGCGTACGCGCGGTGGGGGAACGGGGAAAAGGTGCGTGAAATGATTCAGTTGCTGAAGGAGCACGAGGGTGAAGTGTCGGCCACCTTTTATTCCGTGCTTGCCTCTTCGCTAAGCAGAATGGGTGACATGGAGGGTGTGAGTAACGCCTGGGATGATTTGATTGCATCAAAACTTTTTCCCGATACGGAGGTTTACAATCAGTTCCTGTTGTTGTACAGCCGCCAGCATAACGCTGGAAAGATGCAGGCTGTGCTCAACAACATGATGAAGCACGTGCCACCAAACCCTGTGACGGCGACGACCATTCTCGACATGCTGGGGAAATCTGGCCGCGTGGCGGAGATGGAATCCCTTTTTGAGGACATGAAATCATCTGCGGACACGATGCCGACAGCAGTGACGTATCACCAGATGATGAACACATATGCGAAAACGGGAGATATCGTGAAAATGGAGAAGCTTCACGCAGAGTACGTGGAGAAGGGTCACAACAATAACGCCGTAACATACAACATACTTGCGGACGGGTATGGGCGGGCGCGACGCTTGGAACAAATGGAGGAAGTGTTCCAGCAGAGGCGAAAGGCGGAAGTCCCCATGGATGATCTCGGCTACTGCATCATGGTGGCGGCGTATGGGAGGCTACGCGTGAAGAAAGAGGTGTTGCGTTTGTATGCTGATGTGTCATCGACAGCAAACAGTCACCTTTTCACACGGAAGGTAACGTGGGCGTTTATTGACGCCTTCTGTCGTTGTAGCGCACCGGAGGAAATGGAGAAGTGTGTAGAGGTATTGAAGAAGTCGAATGAAGGCAATGTATTGAGTGGAGGTGATATCCTGGCTCTCATTCCATACTATTGCCGGCTGGGGGACATGAATCGCGTCGAGAAACTTCGGTTACAGGCTGAAGAGCTGAAGGCGGAGATGTCGTACTCCGCCTTGAATGCGATGGCGCGGGGTTATGCGAAGAACGGCCAGTTTGAGAAGACTGTGGAGACTCTTCATTTGCTGCGCGATAGGAATTGGGTTCCAGATGCATCAACGGCGCTCTTTCTTTCTGGTGCTTTCCTGAAGGCTGGGTTGCATGAGCAGGCGCAGCAAATTGTTCAGTGGAGGCGGCAGTACGCAAAGCACGCAGGAGAGGAGATGGCTGCCGGTGCGGATGTTTAGGAACGTGTCGGTAATGCGCCATACGGTAAGGCGGATGCGCGTGTGAGAGGCCACTTTGCCATATTTTTGTGTGGTTTGGTAGTCTCAGCGCCGTTTCCGCCTGACGATGGTGATGCGTTGATGCGGTTGACGTTATTATTACTATTTTATTTTTTTGCGGGGGGAGGGTTCGTTCCCCTTAATTTTAGTTTTACCTACCCGTGTCCGTTTCTTTTGCGTATTTTCGTCGCATACATGCATATATATATATATGTATATTCTTCCCTTTTGCTTTTTTTTTTCGACGTTTAGGTTCATTGTGTTAGTTATGTGCATGTGAGTGCTGTCCGCCTCATGGTGATGCGTTGAAGCCAGTACCTTGCCGTGATATTGCAAGTGTGACCGCTGTTAGTGACACTGTTGTCAATCCATTATTACTATATTATTATTGTTATTATTATTGTTAGGGTCACTTGGGTACGTGCGTGCGTGTGTTTGTGTGTGTGTGTGTGTGTGTGTAGCGAGACTGTGGGTTGCAGGGCCAAACATTATTTTTATTATTATATTGAAAGCAAAACAAGTGGTTGCATGTGTGACTACGGTAAGATAACGTTCAAGCGACGCCTCCGTTATTGCGGCTGCCCTGCGGAAGTCCTGTCAGCAGATGAATGCCACTGTTTCTTTCAAGGCGCGTTTAGTTGCGGTTGTTATGAACCTGAGCCGCCGTGTTGCGCGCACTCGCTGGAGGGCGTAAGTGTTCGCACGTGCATTTGTGTGTACCGTTACCTTCCTATGTGGGTTCCTGCCATATTTCTTTTCTCATCTCATCTCATCTCATTGCATGTAATCATGTAGCCATTCATTCATTTATTCATCCGTCTGTTATTCCCATCATTTTCATTATCTTCCTTTTATACGGAGTCCATGGAGGGGTGCTTAAAGTTGTTGCTTCCGGGCTCTGTGTTATTTGCAGCTGAGTTAAACGCCCATTAAATTAGCTGGGACTAGTCCGGCTCGGATGCTGTAATTGCAATTCTTTCCTTTATCATGATGTTAACAAGAATATGATAGAGGACACAAGTTCTGTGTTTTTTTTCTCTCCTATAAAGCAACTGTAACGTCTGCGCGTCTGTTTTTTCCCCCTCCCCGTGTCGCTCTGCGCTGCATTTTATCTGTCGTTGTTTTTTTCCGTTGTTGTTATGTTCGTGGCTCTGCCCTGGGGTTTGCGGAAGTGTTGAGGTAAGAGGTAAACAAGACCAAAGCGAAGGGCGTGCCACTTCAGAGAAATCAAATGGAAATTCCCATAAATGTGTCGGAAAGTGTTTTGGTAGACGATGATGAGGAACAATGTTTAAAAAATCTTTCGTGGGGTGCACGCCTCAGGTGGTATCTTCTTTGCACCGCGCTCGGCTTCTTTTGCAGCGCTATGGGATATGTTGCGCTTTCCTTCGGTGTTTATTGGAAGTACTCGGTGTTAAACACACTCGGCTCTTTGATTTCGCTGGGCGGTAGTTTCATACTGAAGGGACCCCGCGCCCAATTGCGATATATGTTTGATGATTACCGTCGTGCCGCCTCTGCTGTTTACATTACTTCCCTCATTCTTAGCTTGGTGGTTGCCATTTATTTCAAGAGCTTCTTCTTGTGTTTGCTCTGTGGGATTGTTCAATACGTGGCACTTATTTGGTACTCGCTGTCATTTGTTCCATACGGACAGGAAGCCGTTGCATCGTGTATTCGCCGCGTCACAGGTCTTTGAGTTTGCGAAGTCATGCAAACGCGGTGAGAGAAGGTGATGGAATTGTACTGGTGGTGGCGAAGTGTGAGCGTGTCTCGTAACGTAAGACGTGTATTTCATGTTAAAGGAATAAATCTGTTTGGGATCTCGTGTTGGCGGGAAAATGGAGCGCAACGGTAGGGGAGGGGTATCGCCGGCTTGTATGCGTATATATAAATATATATATATATGTAATTTAATCTTCCAATGGGGTTCGGTGTTTCCCCACTATTTCAAGAAGCTGGAGGGAGGGACCATGACGCGAGGGAACACGTCATCTGGTTGATTGGGACCGGCGTTATTGTGGAATTTGTGAGTTGCCTCATATTAGCGCTGCGACAAAGTGGGAAAAACGGAGGGGGAGGGGAGTGATGGGCGGTTCAAGCTTTCGGCTTTTTCCGCTTTTCACACAGGTTTTGTGCTGCTGTCCCGCCCTTCGCCTCGGGGGCGTCTGGTGGTTGTAATTGTTGTTTTCATTTCGTGATTTCCACTTGTTGTTGTCCATACTCCCGGGAGCTCCGTGCTTCCCTGAGCATTATTGGGCTTCTTCCTTAGCATGATCGTTTTTTTCTTATTATTATCACCACCACCATCACGTACCACCACCACCACCTTCATCTTCATCTTCATTCTTATCCTTCATTAGGATGGACAAAAAATGACTGCCACGTGAGGTATTCCATCACCTGAATCCTATTGCGCGTCGGGCACGTGCTGAAGGTAATGCTAAACTTCGTTGAAACGCGCTGTTGGAAGTTTCACGCTTCCATCGTAGGAGGCTAAAAGGTTTGTATACACTTAGCTGGTTATATATGCTGTCGTACCGCCACTTTAAAGTTATTTTAGCATGCTTTGTGAGTTTTTCTTTTTCCTCCCTTCATTGCGTGGTGATCGTTTTAACCACGGTGCTGTTAGCAGAACGTGTCCGGTGTGTTAGTTATGGCGCCTTTCATTCCACGCAACCGTGGCGTAAAGTGGTTTATTGACCCACGGAAGGGACATACGAGTTACGATGATGATGATGATGATTATTATTATTTCTCTGTGTGTACCTTGAAGCGCTCTGTTGGGTGAAAGGGTAAATAATGAGAGTTGAAGGTCGAAAAAGTAACAGCGGGAGGGAAACACAACCGGTCGTTGACTCAAAGCAATGCCTCGGTGGAGGGGGAGGGGGAGGGAGGGAGGTTCCTTCATTTGTTCCCTTTAAGATAAAGCGTTTTTTTTTTTGCATGTCTGTGTGTGTGTGTGTTTCCCCCTCCCTTCCCCCCCTCGGCTTAAGAGTGCTGATGATAGGAATCGGTTAATACACCGCGTGGGGGGGGGAAAGAGAATTGAAAGGTGGAGGTAGTGGGAAGTTGTGCTGCACGACACAACATGATGGATAACACAATCATGAATGGTGCGGTTACGCGTCGGTTCTTTTTGTGGTACAAATGATGGAATAAAAATTTGAAGGAGGAGTGTTTTTGTGTATTTATGTATTTGCACTGCAACGATTTAATGCATAACGAGGCACCAGGAGATATTATGTTATTGGTGGTAGCTTACCCTTGTAGTTTTAATCGTAAGAAACGAATGACAACAACACCAACAAAAGCCGCAGTTTATTTGGGTTTCGAGGAGTTTTTGCTTGGTTGTGGAGCTATACGTTAATTCTCTTGCTAGTTAGAGCTTCGCTCATTGTTGTAGTGGTGATAAAGAAGTTGTTATCAGCAGTCTTGCGTCCCAGCTTTAATATAAAATAGTTCGGGGGAGTTTCACTGGAGTATTGTGCTGCGGGTAGTTGAAGAGCATGGTAAGTTATTTTGGCCGGTAGAGCTTTGGTGGCAATTTTTAACGCTGGGAGGTTTCGTGGTGGCAGGGATGTGGCAACTGTGGAAAGTCGTGTTTTTCGAAGGCGTTGAGGGTGGGGAGACGGAGATAATTTACATTTCCATGCCGTTTGTTTTTTTGGTCCGATACCACTCATGATTGTGTACGCGACTGCTAAGATGAGTTCACTGAAACCAACACTGTTTGCTCAACGAGCTGATTTCCCTGGTTATGCGTGGAGCGTCGGTGTTTGAGCAGCGTAAAATTTCCAAACGCCCCTTTTCACTTGCCGACTGTGTGCCGCGTCACGTGTTTGTTAGCGGTTTTGTGGTGCTCAACATTATAGAAAACGACGCGCTTGTAGGGACGGGATGTGTGTAAAGAACTGTTGCAACGGCATTTGCCTCTTCAATGGGAAGTTGTGGTAAAATGGTGTCGATTGGAAGGGTTTGCGAGGACAGCGTATCACTTCGTTACCAGGGGGAAAGAAGGTTGAGGGAAGTATTATATATATATATATATTTTTTTTTTCACTGATGTGGTGGAGTTTTGTGGGAGGTTCGGTGTGGTTTTCAAATTGTTCTTCTAGTAGCAAGAAGTGTGCACAGCTCTGCAGGAGCAAGTGAGGGGTCCAAGCATAAAGATGGTGATTGATTCACCGTGCAACCCTTAAGGAAAAGGAGAGGCGGTTGGAAATATCGTTACTTTTGCAAAAGAGATCAAGTAACCGCGCCTGGCCGGAAGTAAGAGCGGAGTGCGCAGCGAAGGTAGCTACTTCAATTGGGTTTACGGGATAGCGGGTTAACGGTGCTACAAGAAAGGCTTCTTCGAGGAAATGGTAGTATCATTTTGAGTGGTAAATCCAGTGATGTTAAATTTCGTCACAGGCACCGATGTAGCGAATGGAGGCGTTCGCCCCATCTTTCGTGGTGTTCTTTTTCGTGCTGAAGCGGAGGCACGATCAGTGTGTGGACGACTTCCCGGATGATGAGAACACCACCATAAGGGGGAGCTTAACCGTTGTGCGGAATAAAGAGTGCATTGGTATGGGAACAACTGTCGGACAGATTTTTGAAAGGCCCAAGGGGTAGGGAAATGGAATTTGAGGTGTATTTGGTGACGCAGCCAGGAGCATGGGCGGTGGGAGTTCATCGTTGACATGTACCTTTTAGTGTTGCCTTGTTATGCTACTGTTCGGTCTGGATCCGTAGAGGAAGAAGACGGGTTTCCTCAATTCTCAAGTCGGAGATCTTTGGTGAAGAGTTTAATTGTGGGTTTCCCTATTCATCCGCAACAAAAACAAGAGACAGAAGGTAAACGATGCCCAAAGAATAGTTTAACCTTTGGATTGGGTGCTTTTCTGTTGACACAGGCAACTTATAAGATAAGTTGGTTTTTATATCTGTGGAGGACATCTCCTTCCAGTTACCGCGGGAGGGACACTTCAACTCACTGACAGGTTGCACCCCAATTCACTCACCGACGATGAGAAAAGCCGCAGCGCTGCGAACCTGTGCCTTCATTTTCAAACTCACACCTTACTGTTGTGGCCCCAACGAGCGCTTTATTCCCTAACGAGATAAGACAGGTAATTCTGCATTATTTCCCATTATATGATCGGCACTAAGCACTCAGTTTTTTTCCTTGTCCTTTCTTTCGTCTTTCGAATGTGAGGACATTTTTCAGTTTCTTTCCTTCCTGCGGTAATACCTTACCTATAT
>NW_027124970.1:60694-60981 GCF_001457755.1 Trypanosoma equiperdum | reverse complement strand
TTTTTTTTTTTTGGGCAGGCTCTTTCCCTTTCTTTTTTTTCATTCCTCTCTTCACTGAAAAAAATAAAAATAAAGTTTTCATTGGCGGGCTGTGGTGTTGCTGCAACTGTGTCTGTCGAGGTGTTTATATATATATGATATATAATATATAATATATAAGAGTGTAAACGTACGCATCCACATGTTTGTAGAGATGTTTAATATTGTCGCTTCTATCGTTACTTTGTTGTTATCTTTCTGTTTTCTCGTACGCCTTTAAATGTTACCTGCACTTCACTCCATGTTCC
>NW_027124970.1:54634-60624 GCF_001457755.1 Trypanosoma equiperdum | reverse complement strand
TTTTTTTCTTTTCCCCCTTTAAGTTTACTACTACTACTATTATTATTATTATTTAATATTCGCACTTGTTTTTCTTTGTTTTATTTTATTACTGGGGTACAGCGTCTAACGTAAGGCGCTCCCTTCCACTAAGCCGAAATTGAACAAAGTAAAACAGGGAAAATAATACAAATACAAACACATATATAACTCGTAAAGGGAGAAATTTTTCTTTCCTGCGGGGTGGGGGGAAGGGGGGAGAAAAAAAAGGAAAGGAAAGGTGCGAGGAGAAACGAATACGAATTGCATCACGTGTAAATACCGTCGTTATAAGCTAGCTGCTCATTAAACACATATATAAATATATATATATCAAGCGCTACTTCGTATATTTGTATACATATATTTGTAGTGTACCAAACCAAAGGTGGTGGACAAGCAAAAGTTGTACGCAAAGGTTAAGTGAAATAGAGTAAAGAAAAGGGGGAAGCAAAGTGTAGAAGAAAAGAAAAAAAAGGCAAAGCAAAGGGAGTTAAACGGAATATACGAATAGGTACAAACACAGGCGAGTACATATATACATATATACATACATATATCGAAATATTGCCGTGTGTGCTGTCGTTAGAAATACAGAAGGTAAGATAGAGCAACATCAGCAGTGGGGAAAAAAAAAACAAGACAGAAAAGTATCGGAGACCAAACAGTATTAGGTGAGTTACAGGTGGCGCCTTGATCTGTTTTTAGGCATTTACGTAAGCACAAACACAGGTCAATATACATATATACGTCGTTGCTTTTCTTCAGCTTTAAAATTTGTGAGAATTCAATTGCTAGGGTGGATCATACAGGAAGGGAGTTGACTTTCCTCCGCTTTAAAGAAGAAAAACTGGGATCCATTTAGTCGTTCAGTTGCTCGGTATATTGTGCATAAGAATTGAGGGGGGGAAGGAGATAGAAAAGGCAACAGGATATCACCATTATGGCAAAACCACTCAGCGGCAAGGCAGCTCCGAAGAACATTTCGGTTTTTCTTCGAGTGAGGCCGCCCGTCCCGCGTGAGTTAAAGGGAGGAACTTTCAATAATCTTGTGTGTGATCCTTCTGACCCGCAGCGCGTTACAATAACAAGAGGAGGTTCTGCGCGCAAAGGAACAAAGTCGTTTCTTTTTAATCGTGTCTTCGATCCGGAATGCACACAACAGACGATTTACAATGAGGTTGCACGTGGGGCTGTGGATGCTGCATTTGATGGTCAGCATGGCGTGCTTTTTGTCTACGGTCAAACAGGTTCCGGTAAAACATTTACCATCAGTAATAATGACCCAGAGAAACCTGGTGTGCTACAGCAGAGTCTTCGTGATATATGGGATCGTTTCCAGGCTGATACGGAATACGACTACTCTTGCACCGTAAGTTATGTTCAATTGTATAATGAAATGCTGACGGATCTGTTAGATCCCCAAGGAGGGCGTGTACGAATTCAACTTGGCCCTGAGGGTCGCGGTGATGTGGTGCTAGTTACGGAGGCGTCTGGCGCGTCGATCGAAAGGAAAGTGGAAAGCTATGAAGATTGTCTCAAGTACTTTTACGAGGGAATGGACCGTAAGGAGATGACCAGCACCAAAATGAACAATACCAGCTCCCGTTCCCACACCGTGTTTAATTTCAACCTCACACGGTCTGCTAAGGTGAAGACGGTGGATCTGAGCAGTGCTAAGGCTAACAATGAACCAGTAATAGCACTACAAGGTCGTCTCGTCGTTTGTGACTTAGCGGGAAGCGAGCGTGCCAGCCGAACCAATGCTGAAGGAAAAACGCTGGATGAGGCAACGCATATTAACGGGAGTCTGCTCGTGCTGGGGAAGGTTGTTGCGGCGTTGACTGAAAGTGGGTCTCAGCACGCCCCGTTCCGCGAGTCGAAACTCACTCGTATTTTGCAATACTCTTTGCTTGGTAACGGCAACACGTCCATTGTTGTAAACTGTAGCCCCTGCGATGATTCTACTGAGGAGACTTTGGGCGCTATTATGTTTGGTCAGAGGGCAATTCAGATTAAACAGGATGCCAAGCGACATGAGATTCTGGACTACAAAGCTCTCTATTACCAATTGCTTGCCGATCTCGACTCAAAGAATGACAGGACGCTGGAGACCGCCTTGTCGGAAGAGCGGACAGCTTACGAGGATCGTATTCGTGTACTTGAGGAACGGATCAAGATTCTCACATCTGAGAACGATATGTTACGGCGCGAGAGTTCGCAGCTGGGCGGTACCGGACCTGTTAGTGGCACTTCCACTGCGTCTGGTGCAGCAGCAGCAGCAGTTGCGATGGGCGGTGATGATGCTAATGACTGGCGATCTTTGACAATGAAAATGAGGCGTGCTATAGAGAAGCTTGATGCCGACTTGAAGCGCACTGATAAGGAGCGTGTGGAACTTGCACAATTTCTTGCTCTAGAGAAGAACAAGGTGAACGTCTTGGCGCAGAAACTCCGTGCGGAATCGCTGAAACATATAATGGAGAACAAAGAACTAACGCAGCGCGTGACTGAACTTTCTATTGATAACGCGAAGCTGAAGGGCACCGATTATATCAGTTTCCAGCCCAGTGCAGCATGTGAGGATGCCCTTCCATTGTCGTTGGATTCACCGAGAAGGGGGACCCCTTCCAGTGGCTTGTCGCAGTCAATCAATGTAGGCGATGCGTATCTGCAGGAGCAACTTGACAAGGCGAACCGGCAGCTGCGTGTGCTTAATGAGGAGCGAGTGGAGTTAATTGTATATCAAATGATGGCTAGTAAGGCCATTCGGTTGTTACATGCAGAGAAGACGTCTCTCGCTAACCATCTTGAGAAACTGAAAGCGTAATGTTGAGAGAAGTTTTAATGGCGCCCGTTTCCCCCTTTTTTCTTTTACCTTCTCTCTCGTTTCGTACGTATAGTGGGGGTTTTGTGAAGAAGCAATAAGAATCATAAAAATGTGTGCGTGGAGCGTAAGGATAAACTTGAAATGTTTCTACCCCCACAATACACACTTCTCTTTTTCTCATCCTTCGTGCCTTTTCTTCGATTCGCTTTTACGTCTTCTGCCAGCCAGCAGCGCTTCAATATGCCAGTAAATATTCCGACTTCCAACCCCTCAACACTCTTTTCATTGCGTTATATATATATATATATATATTCGTATATGTATTTGTTTAATTATTTACATATTTATGTCGGATAGATGAGCAATCTACGATGTGTTTTGATCCGGTGACGGGTTTCGTCCAATCTTTAAAGTAATCCGTTGCTCTTTCTGAAAATACACCTGCACATTTTAAAAGAAAAAAAGCGTTTTTATCTCTTCAAACAATTTGTCACGCTTTCTTCCTTCTTCTTCCTCTGTTTGCTTGCTTGTGCTCATTTATTATTACCTTTACACGGTGACATCTGGTATCAATCTGGAAAGGTACACAACAGTTTACACCACAGGGAACCGCTGATTGCTGCTCGCGTAGGGGACTGAAAGAAAGTATAATAAAACAACCAAGAAAAAAAGAAAGTGTGTGTGTGTAAGAACGAAAAGATTATATAACGGTAAACCTTCCAATATGGCTTTCCGTACCTCAACTATTTTCGCCCTAGACGTAAACTGCTCGATTTCTTCACTTGCGCAGGCCGTGGAGTTCTGTCGCCTTTCCGTACTGAAGACCATGTGCCCTTCTTCATATGATGAGGTCGCTTTAGTTGTGGCTGGTGGTTGCAGAAGCTACAGCGGGGGCACATCAACGAGTGTTAGTACTTGTGGGAGCGCAGCTCAGCTTTCCGCCCCATGTTTGCCGGCTCCACCATCTGTTGAGTTCATCACAATACTGCACCGAATCCTGCGTGACCGGGAGGAGCAACAGGGTGTGGGATCCAGTGCAAATTTCATTGAAACTCTTACTCTATGTGTAGAGGTGTTTAACTTGAAGAAACGAAGAAAGCAATTCAGGGAGGTTTTGTATCTCTTAACGGATGCGCATGCTGAGGTGGTCAGGAAGAGCGTCTTCCGCGATGTGCTGAACGCTCTGCGAGCGCGGGGGGTGACACTTATTGTTGTGGGGATTGATTTCTCCCAAGTGACAGGTGAAGGTTCCCTGCTTCCCGGTGCATCAGCCCCATCACTCACTAGTAACCGTGTGAAGGTTGATAATGAAACTGTACTGTACACCTTGTGTAAGGCTTTGGGTAACGACAGTCGAGTAATAACATTACGTGATGCCCTGGTGAGCGCTGCGCAGTTGGTGTGCCGAAAAGTACGCAGCCTTGCACAAAAGACGGTATTCACAATCGGTGAAGTGCGCTTAGCTACGAACGTGCTCGGTAAAGTGAGACGAATGCATGTACCAGCAAATCGGACACCAGCACCGACTGAGCGAGTGCCAGGGAGTAGAAAGGCAGCTCACTCGCAGCTGTTTGACGAAGAAACTCTCCGATTAGAAGGCGGGGAAGAGGACAGTCAGCAAACGTGTCTGGAGACTCCCGTAAACAAACCGACAGCCTCCAGCAGCAATCGCCTCTCTGAAGCTACAAAGATACGCGGGTCACGGGGTATTGATGCTGTTGCTTGCATTCCACAAAACCAGGTTCCTGTTCATGTGCTGGTGGTCGATACATCGTACATGATAGCACCGCTAGATGATGACCCCGTTGGGACGAGGGCGTTCCGAAGCATTGTAAAGGCACTGGCAGCTCAAGATTCAGCCTTGGTGGTGCGTTATGTCCGATCGACTGATGGAAACCCCAACATGTTCCTCTGCGTGCCGTTAACGACAGGTGACGAAGATGTACTTTTCATGTCCAGATTACCTTTCATGGAAGAGATCCGCTGTCTGCGCTTTCCCACTCTACAAGAGATGGAAATGGAATGCGACATTCCGGAGGCCGATGCGCAGAGAGAACAGGAGCTTGTTTCATCAATTGTAGAGGAAATGACGGTAGGTGAAGAGGTGCTTCATCCACATAGAGTGCTTAATCCCTTCGTGCAGCAATACTACGCCACGCAGCGCGCTATGGTGAACCGCTGGTGTTCCCGAACGGCGGAAAACCCTCTCAGCGCCCATGAGGATTCCGATATAAAACTCGCACTTCTCCCACAACTGAGGGGAATTTCCGCAGGGTTCGCCTCGCCAGGATGCAAAGTCGAGCAACTTGTTTCTCGTACCCGTGAGAAGCTTGAAACGTGTTGTCGCGTTTTCGCGTATGTACCGAGGACGACCAGTCATTCTCCAGAACGCAAAGTCCTATGGGAGCGCACTCCAGCTGGGCAACCGCCGGTATCTGAAACAGTTGAAAATACGGAAGTGGCATCACCTGCGGCTCCTTCTACTCTGCAGTGTCACTTGGGAAGCGGATCCTCCGTTACATGCCGGCCTGTTTGTGCTAATCCACCACATGATGCGGTTAGTAGTTTCATACAAGACAAGAGAACTATGTTTCATCCTGTCGCACACCCTCTGGGGAGCGGCTCGTCGTAATGCGTGGACAGTGAGTTTAACAGCAGTGCTCTCTAGATATTTTCCTAATGGGAATAAATAAATAAATAAATAAAGCAAAGATAAAACAAGACAAGACAAGAGAACGAGAGAACGGCACTCTCTTGAGAAACAAAGTCACATATAAATATATCGTTACTATTCTTGTATCATGATAAAAGAGTGGGTTTGTTGCTCATTCATAAATTTTCTTTTTTGCTTCCGTTTCCCCCCCCCCTCCTCTTATATGCGACATTTAAAATGCACGTGGCGTGCCGAGTTATTTCCACCAAAGTCAAGAGTGATGGATCTTGAGAGCACGAATGAAAAAATAAAAAAGAATAATAACAATAAAAAGTGAAGCTGCGCGAAAACAAAGACGAAGCGAAAAGGGGCACGTGTGAGTGAGAAAGATGGTGGCTGTGATTGTAGGCCGCATATCTCTCTGCACTGCCCTGTGCGCCCGTTTGTGTTTATGATTTTCTTTGGTTATCTTTCCTTCTCTACTCCTCT
>NW_027124970.1:36669-54620 GCF_001457755.1 Trypanosoma equiperdum | reverse complement strand
ATATATATATATATATATCTTTTTAACGCTTTGAGTCGTTGCCGTGTTTTCGAATATGTTGAATTTGATGTCGGATGGTAGTGGCTCCTTACTGTTTTCTTTCTTTTCTTTTACCTTCTGTATTATTTTATCCAAAGTCTCATGAAACACGCGCTGTGCGTTTCTCTGCGTGTGTGTACTGAGAAGGGAAGAGGGGAGAAGAAGCGTACCTCCATAACTTTCTTCATTAATTCTGCGCGAAGTTGTGGAGTGTGACAGCGTGATTATGTGCGCCTCATCCAACCGGTGTCGCAAAAAAAAAAAAAACAAAACAACACGAACACAAGAAGTACCAATACACGTATATGCACAACTCCTTTTTGTTTTTTTTTTGCTTCCGCCAGTGGTTGATTGATTGGTTGAAAAAGTGCCCCACAAAGATTGTATCTACAGCCTACCTTCCTCGTACCTTCTTTCTTTTTCACTAGTTTGGTGAATTAATATTGTTTTCTTTCCTATTTTTATGGTCTCGTTCTTTCCTTTTCTTTTTTTCTGCCGGAGGCTGCGAAAGGAATTGTGGAACCCTACCAATAAATTATTATATATTTTCCTCTTTAATATTTACATAGAAAAAAAAAGGGTGTCGTAGCTAAGTCTTACTCGACTTAAAAAGTTTTTTCATTTCCTTTTTTTTTGTATATGTATGTATGTGCGTGAACGGGTCTGTTACTGCACATAAATTACAAGACCAATTCGTTTTTTTTATTTTCCTGACAGATTTTCGCTTTTTTCTTTTTTTTTTTGGTGTAGTGTGGTAGGCAAGGCATTGACTGTCCTCTGTAATTGAGTTACTACCCCGTTTTTCTTTTTATTTTGCATTTAACGCGAATGAGGAATGTGAGTCATACATCGTCCGGACATGTTTCAACTTTTAAGGGAAGGAAATCGATAGGAAGTACGTGGAAGTAAAAAAGGCATATTCTTTTTATTCCTTTCATCAACTACTTCTCTAATCTATTGGACATACGCGGGAGACAAACCTTCTTTTTTCCCCCTCCCTCTCTCTCTCTCTCCTGTTTTGTTTTTTAATCAAATTTATTCCCTTTTTTTCTTTTGTATTTCTTTGGGTGAGAAAGGAAGGGTGGGGGAAAAAAAATAATAATAATAATTTATTTCTTGTTGTAGTTTGCGATGAGTGGAGCAACTGAGAAACTTTTTGAACTGCTGGACAAGGTAGGATGTGAGTCGCAATATGTGACAACGGAGTCACTCCGGGAGGCGTGCATGCGAGTCCAACAAATGTCAAATGTTTTGTCTGCACGACGGCGTTACAATTTGTATTGTGGGCTTCTATTACACAAGCAGAGGAAATATGGGACAATATCGTTTGCCAAGTACGCGTCTGCTGCGGATAATATTCAACACTCCACTCTTGTGCAGTTGAAGGAAACGTTGGGAAGCAAAAACAAGAGGTGGGAAGATGCCGAGTTGCAGGGTTTCATGTACCATTTCACGAATGAAACAAAGTGTGCGTTTGATCAGCGAATTGCACCCATTGCCACAGCATTAGCTTCTGTTGTTGCCGCTGCAGATTTGCCCTCTGAGTCGGAGACGCTGAGCATGTTTTTCTTTCTGTTAGAAGCGTTTTGTAAAGAGTTTGTGGCACCTGAATCTTCCTCCCTGTATGGTGACGCACTTATAGCATTATTCCGTCTTCTACTTCAGTACCACGATCCCCAGTTGTCTCTTCATCTTGGGCAGCATCTGATTGATATCGGTGCTTATATTTTCCGTTGGGCGCGGCGTCTCTTTGTGATGGGCGGTAATTCTGAATCGGCTGTGCAGGTGTGGGATTGGCTGTTAGTAACAGGTGATGCTACATACACAGTGTATTTTATACTGGCATATCTAATTTCCTGCCGTAAACGCTTCCTGAATCTGAACACGAAGAAGGAACTGGAGATGGCAATGGAGTCAATTATCTTTCAACTGCCCGTGTCTGGTGATAACAACGTCAGTTTTCAGCCTCATGGTTGTGTGTCGGCGGCTCTTGTACCACTTTCTTCTGGAGGTGCGTTGGTGCAAAATGCAGATGTTGTGCGGCGAAATACACCGCGTGTCACACGGCACGTGATTAGAACACTGCTGTACCCTGGTAATTTTGGTAGAGGGCAGCCAAGTAGCATCCAAAAGACACCGCAAGCACTTGCAGAGTATTACTCGTCATTTGCGGCCCTTCCATTAGAGCGCGGTGACTATCTAGAATCATTTACGACTACAACATCTGAACCTTCTGAATGCCCGCCCATAAACTACACCATTGTGGATTGCCGGGCTCGCGTTAGTTTCGATGCCGCCCGATTGCCCACTGCAGTTCATGCAGGAGACGATATTGGCTTCGATACGGAAAAGATCAACAAACTGGTGTTAACACTCTCGACGACACGCGGAGGGCACCTCTGTGTGTTTGGCACTGGGCGGCAAATAACAGAGGAGATCAATTTATTGAATGTAGTAACGCTCCGTTTGGTTCATGGCGGGTTCCCATATGTGAGTAGCGGCCGCTTTCGCACTGTCATTTCATTGATGAAAACTAATGAAATCACGATGGTGAAGACAACTGCTAACGGTGAAACCACCGTGTTGTTGAGTGGCTCGGGCACATTTCGAAACAATGTTCTCGCGAAACTCGTGCCTCGTGTGGACTTTGATGGAACTGAGGCGCGGCGAAAGGCTGAGGAAATTAGCAACAAAGCGAAGGAACAGGTTGAAGCTGTTAAAACATGGGGAATGGGGTTGTTCAAACGTGTTAGTGAGCGACTGAAGCCAAGAGGTGGTGTCGAAACCATAAATACGACGGCAACTTTTGGAGAATCCGGTACGGCGGCGTCGTTACCAGCGCAGTTGGTGAAGAGCTGCCAGTCGCAACCCGCATATTTGACATCTGCAAAAGCTGAATCAGTCAAGGAGTTCAAAGACTCCGCTCCTCGCCAGAACGCTTTCTCTTTAGGAGGTGATGATACCGGCAGCGACGATGAATTTGATCTTATCACGAGTGTTGCGGCTTACAAGGGACCCTCTTACAAGCAGGAGCCGAAGGTCGAAAATTTGGGGGAGACGACGAACTCTTCTCCCTTGATAACTGGTGGTGGGTCCGAAACATTTTTGTTGACTACAACTGCAGTACCAACAGATACGGCGACTGTGGATTTATCAGCCACAGCTGCCGGTGATACCCGTGATGTTGGAATGGAGATTGACAGGGAATTTGAGGAACTCTTTGGAGGTTCTTCGTAGCATTTTTTTTTTTGCATTGTAGTAACGTTTTGCTGTAACTTCAACACACAGGACCAAGCAGTGTTTTAGTTGTGCGACCGTTATTAAAAAAAAAAGTATTAAAGAGAAGTTGTGGGGATATGGGAGAAAAAAAAAAGGCGATATCTTCCACCTTGCAGATCATGTTTCTGTGGTCTCGGTTTGAGTAAGTTCTTTAACTCATTCGCATAGTTGAGTGCGTAACAACGCAAGTTTGTCCCTCTGGTGAAAATGTTTGGTACCGCTGTTGCATACGGAGTGGAGTGTGGAGGTCATCACCTTCCGCTCATGGTTTCTTTACGGCAATCTGGTTTCCCTCCTTTTCGACCTTTTTTTTTTCTCCCCTTTGCTTTTGATGTGTTTTTATTCCCTCAATAGCAGAAGGGGGCACATTGGATAGGCCGCAAGGGATACCGTAGGATAACACATTTTCTTTTTTTTCTTTTTGTTAAAGCGAGATATATAATAAACATACGTGTAGACACATTTATTTATCATGAAACGGTACTACTTACCTGCGGCGGCTTTTGTTGTTGTGGTTGCTGCCGCGTATGCATCGACTTTTTTCAGACCGTCGGAACCCGGGTGGCGTGATGAGAAGCCACACGAACGGAGCAAAGGATTCACAACAAATTATGCATCGGCATACTTGGGTGCTACGTTGACTGATTTTAGTCCAGAATGCCTTGATGCATCTTCAGTTCTCAATGAAGATAATGAGAAGTATATGCTGTGTCCCTGCAATACACAGCGGAAATACTTCACCGTGCAACTTATACGTGGTATCGAGGTTCGCATCATGACACTTGTGAGCCAAGAGCATTTCAGCTCTAGGGTAAAAAATTTTACTGTGCTTGGAAGTAGCAGGTACCCAACTAATGAATGGCGAGTGCTGGGACACTTCAAAGCGGATCCGTGGCGGGGCACTCAACATTTCGATGTGGCAAATCAGCAACCTGTGCGGTTCCTGCGCTTCTTATGGGCAACTTCATACGGAGAACATTCATGGTGCGCGCTCACCACCTTCAAGGTATTCGGTGTGGATGTACTTGAAACTCTTACGGAGGATTACACTGTTAGCGTAGAGGAACAACAACAACACGAGCAGGAACAGGAACATTCTATTCCACCCACTCCGTTAACTGAGCCACTAATAATTGTGTCCCCTCCTCAGGATGACAAACACACTGCCATTGGCATAGATTACGGTACCAGTGGTGCTGGCGTAACTGCTGCTGTTATTAGTACTGTTGAGGATCATCACGAGACCAACAGTCGCTCCCCAGGAGGTGGTCTACTCAAGCACTCAAATTATGAAGGCAATCTCTGTGTGGACTTAAATGGCTGTAAGGATGATGGAAGTAAAACCAAGAAGTGTAATGGCACCACCTTCAATAGCATGTATTTAGATACCATTGCCCAGCGTTACTGTTCCACCGTTCTTCCACCAGAAAATGCGTCCCGAACATGTCTTCCACACGAACGGAATCTATATGTGATCCACCTACTCAGTTTCTGCGTATCTCGTGTCGCGCTATCAAACAAAATTACCGCTCTTTCCAAACCACACACCAGCAGTTCGGTATTACTCATGCTTGCCCAAATGAGTAAACAGATAAAAACGCTTCAGCAGGAGGTAGTAGACTTGAATTCGCGCCACAAGGATATGGAGTTGAAAGCCGCACAAAGGGAGATCACGTTGCAGTGGTTAGGGATGCAAGTGAAGGACTTCAAGCGGAGTAATAACGAAAACCGTGACAAATTACAGGACGTCATGAAGCAGATAGAGGTGCTCAAGTCCAAGTTGTCTCTTCAGCTTCACTTGGGACAGAATTGTGAGGATGATTCGTTAGTGAGAGTTATGGTGGTTGGTTCGTTGACATTATCCCTTTTTTCGTCGGTGCTGTCGTGCATCACCGTTCGCACCTTTTATCGGCCGCGCAGACGCACAAGCGCAACTCACTTGGGCTGAGGATGGAAGACAAGGAAGTTTTCTGTTTTGCTGCTGTTTGCAATATGTTGAAAATTTATGTGCGCCTTGACGTGTGAGTTGAGCATGGAGGGATGAGTTTGTTGAAGTGGGTGTTCGCGTCGAGTTCGGTCGTTCACAGAAATTATTCCCTTTGTTTCGTTTTGGAGGAGAGGCCGCTTTTCAATTTTCTTTTTTTTTTTAAAAAGTCCTCCATCCTCCACACTTGGCCTTTACAATATAATAATGGACATTGATTCTAACATCTCATATACTTGTCTCATTGCACATATTTTTTTTGTTTTTTTAAAGAGTCCTTTTGTTGATATGCCCATGGGGAATGTGTGCTTGCCGAATATGTGCGGATTGATAACGATGCGAGACGGCGTTTAAAAGGATATATATTTAAAAAAATAATAACAAATACAACATCTGTATGCTTTGCAAGTGAAGAGGGGGAAAGGTTGAGGATATGGTAAGTGAAGTGTGAAAAAAAGGTGTGGAAGTTTACTCCTTTTTTTCCTCCTTCTTTCCTTTGATGTCACTTATCTCTTGTTTTTTAACTCTTCCTTATGTTCCAATTTTCTCTCATTTTTGCTTCCATATTGCCGTTATGGAAATGACATTGGGATTGTTTTGTGTGTTAATGGTAGTGGCGCGGAATAGGGGTGGTGACGGGCAAGCGTTGAATGAGTGAGGTGATCATAGTAATAAATAAAAACAACGAAGAAGGTTGCGATTCCTTCTCGCTGTGCACGCCCGGTCTTAATTAAGCGGTCATACGATTCTTGCTTGAGTAGTCAGTATGCGCC
The DNA here is from genome assembly GCF_001457755.1 of Trypanosoma equiperdum. NCBI lineage: Eukaryota > Euglenozoa > Kinetoplastea > Trypanosomatida > Trypanosomatidae > Trypanosoma > Trypanosoma equiperdum. The sequence goes on along the minus strand of NW_027124970.1, from coordinate 48,545 downwards.
TCTAACTTAGCGCCTACGGCGTCGCATAAACACTTTCTTCTTTTGTGCAAAGTAGTTGTTGCCTTTCCTCAAGGAAGGATAAAGAGAGAAGGAAGGTCTATCCTCTAACGGAAACGTCCATTCAGTTATAAATAAATATATATACATACAACTTAGTAACTTTTTCATTTTCTTGCTTTACGTTACCCACAAAAAACCTTTGCTGCTGAATGTGATGCAGCAGAAGGTACTGATTGCCGCACCGATTTCTCTATTTGAAGTGGTTGATGGAACGGCTATAGAACGTGGCAATTGTGCGTGTGCCATTGTTGCAGCAGCAACCTCGGCAGGGCGGCCAAGGTACAGTATTGTGTGTTACAACGACCGCCGTGAAACGTTGTGTGTGGCATCAATATCTTCAAGTTTGGAGCAAAGCGTACAATTCCAGTTGAACACCGGCATGTACGCAAGTTTTCGCGATGGGGCCGGAAAATATTGGAAGTGTGCGTTTCTCAGTGGAGAGAAACAGAAGGCATTCCTCGCGGCTCTGGGAATAGCCACCTACGCGCTGGCAGGGCGACCCACACATTCCGCACATACCAGTGACTTCATGCCTGTCGGCGTCGACATTCGACTCCAACAGCATAACCGTGCGCGTGTTCATTATACGGCTTATGCTGTTCGTGGTGCAGAGCTCCCACTTCTGGGCGACTTACTGGAGTCAAATGGGGAGGAGTTGTATTGCTTCAGACCCGTTGCGTCCACGGCAGCGCTCCTACAGGGTGACTTTCCAGATGCCTACGGCTTCGAAAGCGGAGTGATCGGTATGGGAGAGGGCTCCACTCGCGTCATTGTGGTGCCTGCTGCCGCCTTGCCGCATGGGCGCCGAAACATGTATGGTGCCGATGGTGCCGCTTTCGTCGTGCAGTTGATAAACATACTTCAGGACGAAACTTTCAACATGGAAAGTGACGGTGTACCTACGGTGATGACTGTTGGTGATGATTTAGCGGTTGCCGAAGAAGGAAGCGGAGCTCTGATCGTCCCAACTAGTGAAGGTAGCTCGGGTGGTAATGTCGTGGCAGCTGTCGTGCCTTTCAGTGGGGCGGGGGTTGTTGAGGCCCCGGGAGCATTATCTGCCCAACGCAGTTCTGCAGTGGAGCCCGGTGCTGGCGTACCAGAGGGACACATGGAAATCCTTCAGAGATTGGGTCTGCTTCTTAACGGGGCGGTGGAAAATTCTCGTACCGTCCGCAGTATCAGTGAGGCCACAGCAGCCGAATGGCGGCGCGCCATCAATAGACCAAAGCCATCAAGGCTGACAAACGCAGCGCTTTTGGAAGCGGTTCAGCAACTCGTCATGGAAAGTGACCGAGTTGCCGACTCTATCTCTCAAAGGGATGGATTAATACGGGAGCTGGATCGCCGTAATCAAGAAATGCAGCGGCGCGTAGACGGCGCGGTCCTCGCCTCCCAGGAGCTGCTGGACGAGAAGAACAAGTGCACCCGAACAGCTTCTGATGTGAGACTGGAGGGAGAGCGAGCTATCATGCAGGTACAGCAGCAAATTAACCAGGCGGCAATGGAGCGGGACGATGCTCAACGACATCTGCAGACGGTGAAGCAACTTCTCCAGGTATCCGAAACAGAGTTGCGAGACTTGCGTAGCACTTCTTCCTTAAACACGGAAGAAACAAACAGAGCCGCTAGTGCCCTTAATAATCTGCAAGATGCGCTGTCAGAGGAAAGGTCCCGTCGTAAGGCATTGGAGGCCACTATAGCCACACTTCAAGAGCAGCTGTCAAGGGCAAAAACTGAACTTCACGTGAAGAATGGCCAACTTGAAGATGTTCGGCGCGCGGCGGACATGCAGCGGACGCAGCATGCGCAGGTTGTTGAGGATGAGCGGCAACGACGCGCAATGGAGGTGCAACAGTTGCGCACAGAATTCATCACGGAGTTGCAAACGCGTGAGGCGAAGTTTATGGCGGATCGTGCCCGCACGTCAGAGGAAAATTTCAGGCGCGGTCAAGCAGAGGGTCGCTCTATTGGAAAGGCGGAAAGTCGAGGGAGTGCAGCAGAGCACAGGCAGCAGGAGCTCGCGCTGGAGGCACAGCGTCTTCTTGCGGAGCTCAATATCTGTCGCGCGGACCTTCGACAGGCTGCTGAGGACGGTATAATGACGGTGCGCACCACTGGCGCGAGGGCGGCACGTCTCAACGCTCAGCTACACGAGGAGAACTTCAGGCGCGGGCGACTAGAAATGTTGGTTAGCAACGCACGTGGTAGGCTGCAAGGTGGTCGGGACAAAATCATGGCTGCTTTTGCTGCTCTCGCCCACCGACTGCGGCGGCCGGTTAAGGTCAGCGACTTGTTGGCGCTTTTGGAAGACCTAAGAAAGAGGAGACCGCTTAATTTTAGCTTTCAGGAGCGGGAATACCTTGCAGAACTGGCTTCGGCAACTCGGCGGCGCTTCCAGTGGATCGAGGAAGCGACGCTGATGCTCTACAAAAAGAGTTTGGAAGAGTTATATAACGGATGGCTGTTGCCACTACAGACGGGCTATGAGTCGACTGCTAAAGCTGTGTATGCTTTGATGATTGAGCGAGATGGTGAAGCTCTTTGTGAGTTCAACACACGAGAGAGGCAAGGCCGTTTTGATATCGTTATGCAAATGGAGGACTTTTTCAACAGAGTTACATTGATGTTTAAGGGCGAGGCAGAGCAGCGGCAGCAGCTTTTCGTCGAAGCAGAACGCCTGGCTTCTACGTTGCTAGAAAAGTTCGCTGAAGATTTGAGTGCCCTTGAAGCGAGATGGTCTGCAGAGTTGGAGGAAAGACAATTGCTGCGCCGTGAATGCGCCAGGGGGTACGCTGTGCTTTTGCTGAAGGAAGAGGCCGAATTCCATTCTATCGTTATGGATGCGACAACTAGTGTTCACATCGCTGATCAAAATGACTTAATTGCAACGGAGAGTGGCGTGCGCAATGCCATTGACTCCGAGGAATGTGCAGAACTTAGTGGGCTATTATTTGATTATGAAAATGAAAAGAGTTTGGTGACACGGATCGCTGCCATAGCGGCAGAACAGCGCTCACTCGTGTTGGGAGAGGGTGAAATGCGTGCCTGCATTGTATCAGAGGAGGAAACCACTCTTCAAATTGTAATTGACATGTTTGCTGAATACATACCATCACTCCGACCTGCTCCGGATACAGACGGCGTTCAAGAGGGAGAGGAGGTACCAACAGATGGACTGCCAAAAGACGCACCGAATGACGGCGAAGTGATTTCCTCCCCACCTGCTGTTACTACGTTGGGTGCCGGAGCCGGTGACCCCCAATTATCCGCCGATGACGAGGGTCCACCACCAGTTGAATTTGATGAACCTCATAGTTCTTCTACAGGTGGTTGTGTGCCTCGTCCTGCCCCGTTGGAAGCTTCACACAGTCCACCGGAACTTGATGGACCCCCGCCGATTGATAACGATGATCTTGATGGACCCCCACCGATTGATAACGATGATTTTGATGGGCCTCCGCCGGTTGTTGCTGACAATCCTAACGAATCACCGGAACTTGATGGGCCTCCGCCGTTTGACAACGATGATTTTGATGGGCCTCCGCCAGTTGTTGCTGACAATCCTAACGAATCACCGGAACTTGATGGACCCCCGCCGATTGCCGCTGAAGCACTGCAAGAAGATAGCGACTCGGATGGACCCCCACCAATTACCGATGAAAGCCTACAGAGATCCGCTGAGGTCATCAACCCCCCTGTTATTAGTGGGGGTAGTGCTGCTGGAAATGAGTCTTCGGGTTCGTCGCGTGAAGGGAACAGTGCCGAAATCCGCCGGGGGGAAGCGAAGCCGCCGGCTCAGGGGCCTCCTGCAAAGAAGGTACCCCAGCGAAAATTGCCCACATTTGATAGCAGTGATAGTGATTGGTGAGCTAAAGGGTGCCAGCGTCACCAGCATGGAAAAGGCAGCGAAGTAAAAAATCGGGAGGTTGTAACACCGCCTACGGTTCCGTGTGCTTAAAAAAAATAAATAAATTATCTGCTGTTTGAAATCACCAGGGGAGGAAGATAATAGTAGGGGGAAATGGTAGTTTAAATTCACAAGAAAAGGGCATTTTAAAGTATTTTCTCCTTTCATCCATGTGGTTCATCATCAGCCCCTTTTCTTGAGAATGAATAAACTATTTTTCCCATCCTTTGGAAGGGGTGGGTGGCGAAGCACGAAAGATAATCATGTTGCTATCTGCACGCGTTACTACGTATTTAATATAATTTGTTGTATCTTCATTGGCAAGTGCCCTAAGGACAGATATTACCCTTTCTTCCATGTCGTTGTTGGTGCTTGGCTGTGCAGCAAATATACATATATCTCTTTCTCTCTTCTTTGCATACTGCGAGTCGTATAACCCGAAAACGAAGACGCAAAATATTGTATTATCACATTTCTAGCTAATAACATGCAGTACCTTTACGATGATACGGTACAACCTTTGCGCTTCTTCACGAAGATTGTGATGCGTTGCGTTAACGACGCGTTGGACTACGCAACAGCACCCCAACGCCATATACGCGAGATTACCAAAACATGTGATATCCGACTCGCCAACGAAGCTCCACCTCAAATTCAGGTTCCAGTGGAAGTTTTGAGTACTTTCGCATTACCGAAGCTGATTGTACCTGTCGAATATCCGTCCCCACCCAACAGCCCTGCGGGAGTGTCAACCAAGATTAGTGCCGTCTTTGCTAACAGCGGTGCGCTGGTTTTCGGCTACATCGATGGCCACGTGACGCTTGCCGGTGGTTACTTAACGTGTGTTGAAGGGGACCCCAATTCCAGCTCTGTAGAGCGCGGACAATTCGAATCGACAGAAGTTGTAGCTTTAGATCCTGGCGGTGGGCCCGTGGTGGCGCTTGACGCCGTAATCGTTTCAAACATGGAGTGGGCCGTGGCCGTGGGCTACCGTAGAAGTGTTTTTGTACTACTAGTGACCCTGAAGAGGGGCGAGTGCTACTCCATTTCGCGTCGGCGGAGGTACCAACAGCAGGTGGTGGAAATTGCATGTGAAAGCTTTCCCATGCTAGAAACTGTTAGCTCTCTGAAACTATCACATAACGCTGCACACATTTCAGTGTGCTACAATAACGATTCGCGAGTGACGATTATATCGGTTCCACCATTAAAGATCCCACGGGATACTGATTCGGAGGAAGTGTCTCGTGTCGTTTTGGGCGCCTCAGCACGTGTTGCGTACGCCGAGGGAGCCTTTGGCGGCGGGGGTGTTCGCATTTTCTACATCCCTGATCTGTCACGACAGGGAGTTTCGTTTGGGGTTAAAACTCAGTCACTAGGAACCTTTAGTAACTGCGCATCAGCGAACAACCTAAGGAATTCAACCACCGGGAGTTTTGCCATGCCACCGGCGTCCGGGGACTCATCGTTCAGCAGGCACTGCATACTGGGGTTACTGCTGTGGGTAGGTAGTACTGCTTTCTCCCGCTGTCCTCTGCGTCCCTCTAGGAGTGGTACAGAGGGGAAACCGGCCGTGTTGGCAGCTGTTGATGCTATAGGGACAGAAAGCAATGTTGAAAGGCTTGCTGCTTCTGCTTCCAAGTCCAAAGGAACACCGCGAACGTCAGAGAGACATACTAGGAGAGGCCGGTCGCGCGCTTCGAGCACTGTAAACATCCTGGGGGATCATCTTTCACTTCCCAGCAGCCACAAAAACCTACTTCCTAGTGTCATTGTCGCTGCAGAAGTGGCCGCTGGGGACAGATCTCTGGTTGCTGTGGTGTGTGAGAACAGTTGTGTGTATTTCATGGATGCCAGAGGCATTGCCTCTGTGTGCAACATCGGGTCACCATCGTATTGTCAAAGCCCGTGCGAGCTAGGAGTGACACCCTATATTTCTGATGGTGGTCATGGTCACGTGCCATCAGTCACAGTAGCGCTCAAGACAAAAGGCTGCACTACGTTGGCACATGTGAGAGGACCGCATTTAGCAAATTTAATGAATTGTGCGACCGCTAATTCCATACATGAGGTCGATGGTTTGCGTGTAACAGTTCCACTAGGTGACCTCCCACTCTTGTTGCTTATTTGTGAAGACGCCACTTACCTATGGGATGTGCACTACAACCGTGTTGTCGCCAAGATAGACGACTTGCCACCGTTGCAGCAGGTCGTTACATACGAGTTGAGGCCAACGAGCCAAACATCTGGTTTGTATCAGGGGTTGACAAAACAACAGCAGCTGCAGCGTCAACAACAACAGCAGCAACAACAGCAAAAGCCCCCGTATGAGGAGCAGGAAAAAGAAGAAGTGTTTTGCGCCGTATTCACTGACAACGCTGTGTGGTGGCCCACCACAAACGGGTCTGTGGCGTGCTTGACCGTGAATGGATTGTTACGTAGCCTCTACCCTACATTGATTAAGTACTTTCCTCAAATGACACCGTATGCATTGGCCCAAGTGCTGGAGCGCTTAGCGCCGCGTTATCGTCAAAATGAGGAACACATCGCTGCCCTGGAGCTGCCCGCAGAGGCACCCTGTCATATGGGCGCGGGTAATGTATTGAGCAACACCCTTTCATCAGGGATGGTTTTCCCCTTAGCTGCCCGATTTCGTTCCATCCAGCTCTCGAATTCAGCGCTTGGTCTCGAGGCAGCGGCCACACAATTTCTTGAGGGAGCGTGTAACTCATCAGCTCAGAGCAAGGAAGAAGTGGCACGCCTAATGAACGCTGCACATTAATACGGTATGATTCGGCACTTTACGAAATGTTGAACCTGAAGTTGAATGGAAAGGCCCATTCACCCCTTGTTCATTCGTTGTTTACTCATGTATAGACTCTTTGTCCCCCTTCTTACGGTTCTTTGATCATGCAAACTACACTATACATCACAAGCTGTTTCATAGAAACGTCTCTCCCTGCGGTTATGCATTTGTACACCTGTGTCATCGAAAGGCGATGTTTCTTCCTTTTTGACTGTTTTTTGTTTTCCTTGTTTATTCGTAGTTGTAGCGTTTTGCTTCGGTTTTTGCCATCCAGAACACTTGCACCAAGAGGAAGCTTAATAGCTTTCCCCCGTTCCCTCGCAGTCGCTCATCTAACGAGTACTTCCACCATAGCAAAATAAACTACATAGTGACGTAAAGGTTTGGAGTGAGGACTCTCTATACTCCCTGTTGTCGGTATTTTGTTTCCATCATTTGCCGTTGCCTTCGCAGTTCCGGGCGTTCTCCCGCCGTGCTTCAGCTCCCTTTCTCTACCTGCATACATAAATAAATATTTGTTTATTTGTTTGTGTGTGTGTGTGTGTGTGAGGTGGGGGGACTATTAGTGTTGGATGTTACGACGGTTAGCTGTGTTTAGGCCACTGCGGGCAGTAGGGAATTCAGTATTTGCTGTTCCTCTTGGCGCTATTGGTTTCCGTTCTCAGGATTTTAGTACGAGCAACGGTGGGAATGACAGAAAGAACAGTAACAGCGGCACTAGCACCCATTTTGACATACAGGATGTCGATGCCGATCGCTTAACGCATCGCTATTGGGATGATGTGGATTCACCTTATGATGTTGAGATAATAGAACTGGTAGAGGAGTTGGGTCCAGATATTTATGGTAGCATTTACCCGGAGGATCGCCCTTTGCTCTCGCAGGAATTTCTTAAGGTTTAACCATCCATATATAGACGTATACACGGACAGATGGCACAGTACAGAATGAAGGAATAAATGAATAGTTGTAAGAGGGAATACAGGAAAGGGGAGCGTAACGAGTGGATTTGCCCTAATGCTCATCGATGTTAAATCATGAAGGCTCCCATAGATTACCAACACCCCGTGTGCGCAAATACACATGGCGGGCGTTTGGAGACAAGATGAGATGAAACCGTCGGATGCTGAGAGACATCTTTCATGCATGTCGGGTGCTCAAAATATAGCGACTGTAGCAGCTGTTTTGATGCTTTGAGAGTAAAAGGGATGTGGGATTGATAATGAATTCACAGTGAAGGTTAGACGTCCCGGGGATGCGGTGCCGGTGCGGTCCGTTGATACGGGGAAAATGTAATATAAGGAAAGAGTTGCTCTGTCACATATCTATTTTAATATTGTCCATTCTTTTTATTGTTTTTTTTTGAAGGTAAAATGCAGGGGCAGAAACCTTAATTTATTGTTTTTTTTTTTTTTAAGGGAAAAGGTAAGGAGATGGGAGAAAGGGGGAACAATAAAGAGCCGTACCTCACACGTATGGCTGAGTTTCCTCTTCTGTTTGTTTTTTTCTTTCTTTCGTGACTATTTCGGATCGCAGTTTATGTTTGCCGAGGCAAGCGGATGCTTTCATCACGCCTTTCTTGGCGCCATTACTGGTATTTGTTGCCCGTCGCCGTGTGGATAATACTGATGAAATGCTGTTCCTGTTAAGTACAGCTAATGTGTTTGTTTGGTCGTGTAAGTGTGAAGAAGAAAGAAAAGGAATCATGATGCCTATTTTTTCGGTTTCGCTATCCTTTTTATTATTATTGGTGGTGCTTCGTTACCACAAGTTCCCGGTTCATGATGTGGTCCTCATGCGGATTCCCATTCAATGCGTGGAGTCTTTCACATAGATTTGAGTACACACTTCCTGCTGCATTTGTTTTTATTTTTTTTCCGGCTTCCGACAACTTGAGGAACCGTATCGACAGGGGAAGAGGATTGAATGGATGAGCAATTGTTTTTCTCCTGCGAAACTCAGAAATGCATCGTTAGAATTTATTAGAACGTGGCAAATAGGCAGCAAGGGAAGAAATTAACAAAAAAAGGTAAAGACACAAATTGTTTTGGTGTTAATGTGTATATGTATTGATAACTTGCATTCATCAACTACTTTTTTTTCTTTTCCTCTCATATATGTGCTACAAGCACACTGTGCTTGGTACAGTCAGTAGGGCTTCGGACAACATCAACAAAAAGAAGTAATAGCAAGGGAAGGAAAAGGAAAGGTGGAGTTCCATTCGCCTCCATCCTTCCTTTTTTAATCTTTTTGTTTTTCTTCCCATACCTGCCGAGTAACAATATATGTTGCGGTCACGTATCCCATGTGTTGTTGTAACGTTGGTTCAGTGCCGAGCAATGCATGGGAAACCTACGCAATCCCATAAAGTTCGCACGCAACACAGCCGCCGCTGGTGGACGCAGTCGAAGGCGCGGCACCTCACAGCAATGCCTCATGATGAATGTAAGTCACGGCCGCACTTTCCCGCTTATAATGAAGATGTGGACCGCCCCATGGTTGTGCCACCTGATGCAATCTGTTTTAACTGTGACAAACCCATTGACGCGGGAGATGTCAATAGCTACGTGTGGATACCTGCTGGTAACGCAACAGTGCCTACGCCGCAGGGGTACTTTTTTCACTTCGGTTGTTTCAAGTGCAACCGATGTAAATACAGGCTCGGACACAACAAGTTCTACTCAAAAGATGGCAAAGCATGGTGCATCCCATGCGCCCTCGGGAGGGACGTGCGGGTTCCCACGCGTCGTTGGCACACATCATACGTTAACACGCACCGTACGGGATCTCGCCTAACGGGACACTTTTTTCCACGGCACAGTCATCAAATGGAGTTTTTGTTCGACCCAAACAGTTAGTCGATTTGGGTACGGCTACATGTGAACGAAATCTGTGCTTTCCGTTCTTTCTGTGTGTGGGTACGAGGTTGGGGGCCCTTATCGTGTTGTCGCTGACGTGCGCGCGAACGAATTACCCGTGGTTTATTGCTTCTCCTCTTTTCTTTTATCTTTTAAATGTTTGTTGGCTTTCACTGCATTTCTTCCCTCTCCCTTTTAATTGTTATTTGTTATTACTTCTCTATGGTGGGAATTGCGGTTACACCCGCTGAACAGCGCCTTTTCAATAGGAAAAGGGAATAGCAGTGGCGAAACGAGTTCATCTGACGGCCACCAGACTCCGTTGCTGAGCTGTGCGAGGCTGCGACGCAACTTCGCAACCTGACGTCATTAATAACCATTAATTGTTGGAAAGTGAAGAGTGAAAACAACACCATAAGGAAGCGAAGAAACAAAGCAGTGTGTCGCTAAGCACATATAATATACATGGATATACAAATATATATATATATATATATCGTAGATTCGTATGGAGCGTCTGAAAAATTTCGTACACTCCGTTGTCGGTTGTGATGCACACATTGAGTATCCGTGTTGTGTTCTTGGCACGATCCAAAGGGAGCCTCAGCAGTTGGACGAGCACCTTGAGAATTCCTTTTACCTCTTCACCTACCGCAGGTATTTCGATCCTCTTCCTTATTCTACGCTTACGTCAGACAAGGGATGGGGTTGCCTGGCACGCGCTACGCAAATGCTTTTGGCTTGCAGTCTGCGGAGACACAGCGCACAAGACTGTAAGTTACAATACTTCGCCGATTTGGATGATGAACAAGTAGCACCTTTTTCATTACACTGCATGGTGCGCCACATACTGAAGCAAGGTGAGTCGCTCCGACCCGTCTACTGGGCACCAAGTCAGGGATGTGAGGCTATTAGTGGTTGCGTTAAAAGAGCAACGGAAAGGGGAATTCTTTCGAGTCCACTTAGTGTTGTCATTACAGTGGCTGGTGCTGTTCCTGCAGAAGAGGTAAGTTGCCATCTGAAGGAGTCGCGAAACGTTCTTATACTCGCGCCCTTACGTTGTGGTGCAAGCCGTTACATGAGTCAAAAAATGTTTCTTTCACTGGAGCATCTGTTGCTTGCACCGGAGAGTGTTGGAATGGTGGGCGGTGTCCCTAACCGTGGGTATTATATCATCGGTACTGGAGCACAGGAATTATTGCTTTATTTGGATCCTCACTGCAAGACACAAGATGCTTTGTTGTCGAGTGAGCCAGGCGAAACGGGGGTTGTGAAGCCAACATCGAGTAACTTACGGTCTGTTCCATATGGTCAAGTGGACACTTCATTTTTTTTAGGGTTCTTTGTTGATTCCCAATCGCGTTGGGAAAGTCTTCAAAAGCGAATCGAAGGACTTTCAAAGCAGAAACTGCATCCGATAGTGTCTGTGTATCGTGGTGGACCCCATACCCCAGTGGATTCATTAGTAATGGAGTGGCCAACTGAACCATGAGTGTTTGTGCTGGTCGGTTTTGACTGTAGTTGTTTACGTTTTAGTCTTTCTTTACTGTTGCTGGGCCCTGCTTTTTCTTTCTTTCTCTTTTGCTTTTTTCCCTCTCTGCTGTGTCAAGTGAAAATATGATGACGGTGGTATCCATTGAGATTTTGTGAATGACCGATCATTTTAGGAAATGGTTGTCAAATCATTCAGCTTCGTCATAGAGGTTTTTTTAATTCGTCTTCTTTTGTTGTGTTCGTTCGTTGTAAACGATTATTTCTATGAGTGTTAATAGTTGTATCGACTTTTTTTTCTTTTTTGGAGGATGTGCTGTCTGTAGCATTACAGCTGCCGTGACAGCGGAGGTCTCTCTCCTGTGTTGTTGTATTTTCTTCCTTTTTTGAAGAAAAAGAGAGAAATTCCTTTTCCGTTTCTATCACCGCGACAGCGGCCAACCGGAGAGTGGTGAACTCAAGGGGAATTTTGCGCATGGAAGAGGTTATAACTTTTTGCCACTTTCAATAAACTCCTGAACCATATGTTACACACGGTGGTTTGTGATTATCTTGCGACTATCAATCGGGTGCATAGGTTGACTGCTATTATCACAATAATTATCGCTTTTGCCATCGGCATTTTTATAGTCCGCTGGAACTCTTGAGTGTTTAAGTCTACCCCGCTACTCACCTCCTTTTTGAAAATAAAAAAAAATAATGGGCTTCCTAACTGTTCATCCCACATGTCATGTGTACACACGCGCTCATATCT
>NW_027124970.1:34456-36659 GCF_001457755.1 Trypanosoma equiperdum | reverse complement strand
AAAAAAAAACTTCATAAAAAACTTTGTTAGGTTTATAGTGCCAGCAGAGCAGATGCGGCGCTGGTTGGTGGCTTCAATGGCGCCGCAGCTCCATCAGTTATTGCAACCCGTGCGGCGTTGCCATCATCCACTGCGCATCCCATCTGTGCAACTTGCAGCGCCGCGTTCTCATACACATGAGGACATAGCATACGCCTCTTGTCCAGCCTGTAGCCGCGTCGTTCATATGTGCGATATGCTCACACACCTTATAACGGCCCACCGTGAGCTTGACCAAACGCATTGCCGCAAAATGTGCACAGAACGACTTGCCTTGTACGAGCGGGTAATTGGCGTTCCTCTGAAGAAATCCGAACTAACGTCATCTGGGCGCCGCGTCCTGGATTTTTTGCCAACTGTGTTGCCGACAGGTTACATGTGTAATTGGTGTGATCGCCGCAGTGATGTGTACGCAACGCGAGATAAATTTCTTAAACATGTTGCCGACGTGCATACCGATATTGATTTAGAGGAGGTGGAGCCGCACGTCCCCTTGCCGCCACGTGGAGTAGTTGTGGAAAAAAGCAATGGGGATGGGGGACCGCAACCGACGCGGCGCCTGAATGGTGTCGTAGCTGTGGCTGAGAAGAGTGAACCGATTAATGCAGTCCCCCGAATTCTCGGCATCTCCCTTCCTCGGGGTGTTGATAGACCACTGAAAGCAACAGCGCAGTTCAGCGACACAGAGTTTCCGTGTGAGTTGTGTAACCGCACGTTCAACAGTGAAATTGATCTTTTGCAGCACCTTGAAACACGACACCCCGATGGGACTGCAGAGGGGCCCGCAGGTGTTGACTCCGCCGCCATCGCTGATGTGGCGCAATTTTCCGCAAAGGAAGCAACTACGGGTGGAGACCAGCGTGTGCACGTGATTTGTGATTTATGCGTGTCATCATCGAAAGTTTACAAAATGCCGTCTGCTTTGTTTTCGCACATTCGCTTTAAACACCCCAACGAAGACGCCGCATTTCATGTTGAACGCCTCATCCGCGAGCAGAAGACGGTCTCATCATTCGTTTGCACGGTTTGCCAGAAGGCTTTCGCTTCCGCTGCTGCATTGGATGGACACTTTAATAGCAAGCATGCGGAACAAGGAGAAGCACAAAATGTGGTTGGGCGGGTGACGGCAAATAATTGTTGGTGGTGCCACGATTGCGAAAAGGGTTTCTCTTCAGCAAAGGGGCTGCACGGGCACATGCAAAATAAGCACGGCTTATCTTCACAAACTCATCCATGTCCTGCATGTAAGCGTGTCTTCGCCGATATTTATTCGCTCGAAGAGCACCTGAGTCTTCAACACAAGACAATCCGACTATCAGATATTGGACTACTGACGCATGTAAAGTGCTCGACATGTGAGCGCTTTTTTCTTAGTCACGAGGACCTGCACCGTCATGCGGTAAAGCACCACAAAAAGGACCCCCGCGCTCCCGCCCAACCATTTGAAGCCCCGACTTCGGCATCTCATGTCGCGGCCTCAACGAGTGCAGCGGTGCCTTCTGAGGTGGAGGCAACGGCATCACCACAAGGCCCTCGTAAGGTCAAAAAAAGAAAGAAAACTACGGAGGTAAGTGAGGTGACGTCGTAAACGTACTCTTTGGGGAGGAAACGCAACTGCCGTTTTGTTCGTTGAATAATGGATGCAGGTCATATATATATATATATATTTATGGTTGTTGTTGTTTTTATTTTTTCCTCTCCTGAGATAGCGGTGGTCATCACGGTTACAAAGTGTACGGTAATGTGGAATATTTATATTTCCATCATATTACACACTGTTTAACGAGCCGTTATTTACGTGTGGAGGAGGTGCATTAAAGGGGAAGGGTGCGGTGGTGGGATGAACAAACGCAATCAACACCTGCGACAGCTGTTGCGCTCTAGTGACCGGGATATTTACAACCTCTTCACCATTGTGGCTTCCTCCTGGATTAATTACACAATTATATGCCGAAGGACAATCACATGTTAAAGGCCTCTGTTCGATTTATGGTGCTGTTGTTGTTGTTGGACAAGGGAAAGGGACGTACTGTGGCTGTTGCGGTCGGTGCAGTTCTTTTCCCATTTTTTTTTTACCTCCATCCCAAACAAAATATAATAATAAACACAAAAGTGGTTATGAGTTATCTCTGTTGGATATGACCTTATTGTTTGCTTGCGTTAC
>NW_027124970.1:30737-34444 GCF_001457755.1 Trypanosoma equiperdum | reverse complement strand
TTTTTTTTTTCTTCCTTCCTTGTCTATTTTCCACCAGTAGTGACCGTAAATTGGAGGAAATAGGGGTTTGAAGAAACGCGCGGTAGGGGTTGCCGACATCACCTGTCGGTGAGGATAAGTAGTAGGGAACAAAGGAAAAGGATTGAACCAACCCGAAACTTCAGAGATATTACTATTTTCTTCATTTTGATCTTGTATCTTCTTTTGCTTTGGGCAGCCCGCGTGGCGGTTGAAAGGGTAGCAGGTAAAAAAATCTATATATTTGTTGTTGTTGGGAAGCGGTCAGCTGAGACACGTGGCGGACGCGTGCGGCGGGGGATTTCCCTCTTCCCGCCACCGTTGTTTTTTTTCTTTTTCGCTTCGCTCCCAATCACTGCGGCCTCTGGTGCTGCACTGGGTATTGGCAGCGTATAAATGAGCGTTCCGTGGAAGGTTCGAGGTAGCGTTCAAGCATTTGTTGGTATTGTCAATGCGATTGAGTTCGACCCCGATGTGGAACTTTTATGGGTCGGGGACAGTTTTGGTCGCTTGATGAGTTTCACCACGCAGAGTCAAACGGATACTCTTTCGTGGGCGGTGTATTCCTCATTTGCCGCATCCACACGGCCTATCTTTGGGATCTTTTTCCTAAGGATGGGCAATGAGACGGTAGGAATGGTGGCAGACCATGATGTTATTCGGGGTTACAAACGAGGCGGTGCGCAGTGCATGTATTGCCCTCTTCCACCACAGTCACAGGACCATATTGAACTTTTTCAGGCAAACGGCGATACAGGTGTGGTGAGTATCGTTGGTGATGTTGGACTAACGCGAATGTCCATCAGCGACGGAACCGCGTGTAATCACGTAACCGTTCCCCTCATGGAAGGCAAGGTGGTGTCGTTGAGACAGACAAGCAAGTGGGTTATTACAGGCGCCACGTCAGGCGGCATCGTGGTACGAGATGCAAACGAACTTCAGGTGGTTGCTTCCATACCGTCGTCTCGCAACCGTGTGCTCGCCATGGACGCAGACGACGAAACGGTCATTGCTGCCGTGGTGGAGCGGAATATGACGAGTAGCGTTCGTGTGTATGATGTACGGAAGATGGCTGAACCGCTCAACACCATTAATGGTATACCGTCAGACAGTATTTCGCAAGTTCGTCGTTATCGTGACCCTTTTGGTGTGTTGCCCGACCGTGCTTTCGTGTTGACTTCACGCGGGTTTCACATTGTCCAGATGGATCAAACAACACCCGTCTACAGCTCAAGTGGATTGTTTGACGACGCCTGCACCTCGGTGAGCGTATCGCCCAACGCAATGTGCGCTGCAATAGGGAACGATAAGGGTCACTTCATGGCTCTTGGCCATCCAGCAACACGTGAGGACTACGTCATGTCTCGATTCGTACAACCGAAGCGCCCTGTTAACCCCGTCTTTACAGCGCGCTGGGAAGATAAGGAAGGTGACACGTTTGCGTTCTTCGACGAGTCTGTACCTGTTGAGGAACTCGCCTCCAACTGGCCACCGGAAAACTACATGATCTTACAAGTGGCTCCTTCGACGTGTTGTGTCAACGGGGAGTCGTGGACTTATGAGCCCAATCGATGGGGCCTCCGGCGCTCTGATTCATATCTCCCTGACCCAAGAGACAAACTCGCACCACTCCTTCCGAATCCATATCCGTATAATTTAATGTTGGGGAACGATCCTGCAGCGGTGCAGCACTTGCTATTGGAACTGAACAAGGAGAAGAAGCGGCGGCAGAGCACCTTTCGCGGAGGGGTTGCCGACAACTACGTGCCGCAAGATGCCGCTAACCTCGTGTGTTATGGGTCACATCAGCGATTCGAGTGGGAAAAGTACAATAGGATTCCGAAGGTTGTTGTTGGGCTCGATAATAGTTTTCCTGAGTGCTGGATTACAACATTGCTTCAGTCTCTGTACCTGTGTCACCCGAAGGAATTCCCTGTCCGTAGGGTGGTCGTGCATCATATTTGTGCGAAGGAGTATTGCATCGCCTGTGAAATTGCATTCGTGTTTTCTAACATGATGATGACTTCAGTAGCTGGTCTTAATCCCATTGTACAAGTGGGGAATCTCATCCGTACTATGTACAGGTGTCCTTCCGCTGCCCCACTTTTCGAGCCAATAAAATCCCGTGATGAAGCGGTGAGGCGGATGCACATGGCGCAACTGGTGTTGCTCGAAGCATTACATCGTGGTCTGCAGGACGAGAAGGAGTATCCATTTATGAACCATAAGCAACCTTGTGGAGATTTTGACAAGTCGATAGCTAGTCTTTTTGGTACGGAGTTTTCATCTGGTGGTAAAGTTCATGTGGAACCTCGGTTCTATTGGGATGTTCCGGCGTCTGCTATCAAGGTCAATGAGGGACTGCAGCACTTATTGAAGCAACTGGAGGGGCACAACAGTAACGTACAAATAAAGCGCCTTCCACCCATCATCGTACTGCGACTGAACCCTGAGGGAGGAACACTAAAACCACCCAGGTGTCTCCGCATCTCGCGTGATGCAAAAGATGACTCCAATTATTTACTTTGCAGCAATATCATCCACCTTTCCAATGACGCAGATGACCCGGGGAACTTCGTTAGCCACCAGCGCGTTGAGGATGATCGTTTCAGCCTTGTGAACGACTATCTCGTAACAAAGTCAGAGGATGAACAAAAGTTGGAGGTATCCATGCCTGCCCTACGTTCGCACCGTGCGGTTGTTTCGTTTTATGCCCTTGACAAATTGTCCACACCACTGTGCAGCGCAGAGGATGGTGAGCGACCACCAAATATGTTTGAGACGTTGGGTCCACTACTAATAAATGATGTTCTGGCAAGGCCCCTGCAACGTAATCCTTCGATACAGCGTTTCAAGTCGCCACTGAGATCCCATCTCGACATCAAGCCAGAGGACCTTGTTGCTCTTGATGCGGAGTATGTGGTACTTGATTGGAACAAGCGTCAATGTGTTACGGATTCACCCGGTAACTTGGCACAACAGCGACACATGGCACTCGCACGACTGAGCTGCGTACTGAGCAGTGCTCCAGGCGACGAACGAACGATTGTGGATGACTACGTTCACACTCCGGAAGCAATTTTGGACTACGTGACTCAGTACAGTGGCATCCACCCAGGCGATCTTGACCCACTGGAGTCATCCAAGTGTCTTACAAGCCTCAAGGCAACTTATCTCAAACTGCGGGCTTTGGTGGACCGTTCAGTGACATTTGTTGGTCATGGTCTACATCAGGACTTCCGTGTTTGTAATATTGCGGTTCCTCCGAATCAGATGATTGATACGCTCACGCTCTTTCACAGACCTGGGGGCAGATATTTGTCGTTGCGTTTCCTGGCCTATCATGTACTGGGTGAGCGTGTGCAAGAAGGTGAACACGACTCTGTAGAGGATGCCCGAACGTCTCTTCGCCTCTATCGCAAATATCAGCAATTGAAGGAAGAGGGAAAGTTTGACACGGTGTTGGATAAGTTACTGGCAACCGGTGTGGAAACCAGCTGGTACGTTCCTGAAGGGCGGGACTCTTTTAGTTCACCACTTCTTGAACCCGTCCACACCCCAACGCCACCACCGTTCCTTGACGTATCACGGGATGGGGGGAGTGGGAACACTGCTGCTTCTGTTACTGTGCCGGTGGCGCGAGGTTGCTAAAGGAAATTGTAGCAGCGTCGGGAACAAAATAAGACAAG
>NW_027124970.1:30426-30713 GCF_001457755.1 Trypanosoma equiperdum | reverse complement strand
AAAAAAAAAGAGGGGGTATTTTGTTGAAAGCTGATTCTTGTGTTGGGTCAATGTGTCGAGGGGGGTTTGTCGTTGTGTGGACTCTTCTTGGCCTTCCTTTTTTCAAAAAAAAAAATGTTTGTATCCCTTAGCCTTGAGCGTTGTATGGTGACATTGCGCGTCCTTTGTGTTTGTGTGCGCGTATGCACGTGAAGATTAGTGGGGGGGGGCACGTGCAAGTGAGTGCGGCACGTGGAGTTCATGGAGTTGCGGGTGCTGAGAAAGGAAGGTGGTGAGAGAATGTATAC
>NW_027124970.1:26477-30407 GCF_001457755.1 Trypanosoma equiperdum | reverse complement strand
ATATATATATATATATATTGTACGCACGTGTGAGTGCTTTGAAGTGTTCTGTTGTTTCAGCCGCTCTTTGCAACATCTCTGCTCCCACTTCCACTGTTTGTGCATGTGTGTCTTTTCGTAGACTATCCCCGTTTCCAGTAGGCTACAGGAACGGCTGAAAGGAGAACTTCCCTTCACTGAACACTACTACTGTTTTTTTTGTATTCTCTTCCCTTTTTTGTCCTTTTCTCTTTATCTCCTCCGGCCAAACTGGTCGGTCGGCCGGTTGTTTTCGTTCGTAAATTTACACTCTTGTGGCATTTTTTTTTTTGGTTAGCTTCCCCAGCAAATAAAGAAATTTAACAACAAACACAACTCGTCCGTCGGGGAGCGAGTGCGTGAGGGGAAAAGATAGATAAAGAGAGCAGGGTTAAAAGTTCACATTAGAGAGGGAAAGCGCGGAGAAATAAAGGTAAAGAGTGCACTAATACTTATTACATTACTTATACCAACAAGTAGATTATTTGCATAATTACTTTAGAGCCTCTCGGGTGGGTGCAACGCTATACAAACGCGCACCAGGAACCAAGAAGTAGGCGAACAAAACCAAAGAAAAGAGAGAAAAGACGCAAAAGTGACTAGTAGAAGACAAACGAAAAAGAAGAAAAGACAAGTGTTAGGACAAACAAACAAACAGCAATTGTGTTTGTAAGTAGAAAAGTGAAAGACAAGGGAAAGTTAGTAGGCTAACGAAAGCGGGATGTCGAGCAATCGCATGTTTGCCGATGTGCCAACGTATCGCCGTGGGTACGTCTCGCCTTCTGGTGTGAAGGTGTTGTACAGCAAAGACTGGGCGAAGCACCATCCACTCGAGGGCGACGGGCTGAGGCCACAACTTTACCTTCATTTGTGGAAGAAGAATAAAGGCAGTGAGAGCCGCCTGAAGAATGTGCGCTTACCCGACACGGTGGTGTACGAACACAATTTCCCGCGAGCATGGTACACATACGACGCCGAAGCGCGTGAGATTAACAAACATCCGGGAAAGATGCTGGACGCCCAATCCATCTACCAACATTTCAGCCGGCCCACAGCAGGGTATGAGATTGTGGCACAATTCCTCACCACTTGCCCTGTGGACGACCCAGAATCCCTCACACCAAATGGAGAACTGATCTCTTACTCGGAAATCTTCACTGCCGAGACGCTCCGTGAATTTCTCTTTAATAAATCACGAAAGCCCGACGGCATCCTGCAGAAGTTTGTGCCTCCAAAGGGCGAGACGACGATGCGGCGCAACGCGCAGCTACAGGTATCTTGGTCACCACTCATGGCGGTAGTGTACAAACGAACAAACAAGTACAGACTAGACGATCATCGCGTGCCCGTTCATATGCGCGCTGCAACTTTTGACGGCGATAATCACCTGAGTGAACTATCCCTTGTTGCCGACGAAACAAAGGGTCGTTTAGACCTCCTTTGTCGGGAGGTGGTTGACCATGTGTATTTTACTGACCGCAAGTTGATCACCCGAATGGTATTGCATTTCCGTATAGATGATGATAACCGACCGTGGTTACTCTGGTGCAGCTCCCTGCGTGTGTCTGGTGATAGCTTAAATCCACGTACCGTCCGCATTCCAGTCACACTCACCATGCGCGTGGAGATGCTGAACAATGGTTCCTCTACAAAAGATCGGATAAAGAAACGGCAGGATCGGCAGAGGCATCTGCTCATTATGGATACAGAGCTGTACGAGCTTTCGCGTGACAATGATCTTGGCCATCAATGTAACGCCTCGCACGTGCGCGAGGCCAAGCGCCTTGGGCTTTCACCAAAGAAATTACCCAAGACAGGAAACAACCTTAAGGTTCCGTTGAGACATCCCCTCAGGCCCGCAATGACCTACTTCGCAGACACACTATTGGAGGATGCTTTGAGGAACCTGGAAATAAACTCCGGCCTCCCGTCCCCGACACTCGCTCAGCAGGAGCTTGATGCCATGGCACAGAAACATGCGGGCGCCTCACTGGAAGATAAACCGGAGGATCGTGTCAAGAATGAATTAACTGCAATGGCCCTTGACGCGTGGTATCAGGTGTATTCCTCCACACTCTCTGAGAGACCACATGAGATGCCAACACAACTGGTGGAACTATCGGATCCACTTATGGTTGTTCTGAAACCGGAAGAGTTCAGGAACCTTCTTGATATTCTCGGACTGGAGCCCACCGCCAAAGCTTCTGCCGCTCCTGTTTCAGGTGAAGGTGGTGCAGAAACTGGGCAGGCAGGTGGTGATCCCCCAACGAACACGTTTCGTGTTAAACTGGGGCTACTTCGCCCTGGTAAGAGACTTGACAGACCGCTTAGCAACGCAGAGCGCGATGTGAGAAATTTTTTTGATGATATTTTCTCCGAACGGGGTGAGGAGATCGTGCAGAGGTGCCTCTCTGAAGAGAAATGGATTTGGTGAGAGGCTGTGCGAACCTCCGTAGCCGACCCGTACACATGTTCAAAAAGTTGATTCGTTTCTTACTTTCCTTTTGCCATGTCGCACACCTCCTGACGGGATTGGCGTACATGTAGAAATTCACGACCGCCCAACGCCAGGAGGAAAAGGCATACATTCTTGTTATATTATCCCACGCACACATATTCCTTCGTCTCTTTTTTTTTTTCCTTCCTTCCTTCACTTTCCTCGCCTTGGTGGAGAAACTCCGGTTGCATCAACGGCGCAAGCGACGAAAAGTGCATGAGGAGGCGAGGGGTTATATGAATTGTTGTTGCGTCCCCATTCCCCTCTTTTCCTTTTAGTCGTGCCCTCTTCATAATGTTGGGTTATTGTGAGCGGCCGCGCTAACGTGCCAAAATGTTACCGATTGAGGGAAAGCAACGTCAATATATACATATATATATGTGTGTGTGTTTTCTGCGTTCACATGTGTGTGCGTAACAATTCGAACCCTGTCTTGTCTACCACATCCATTCTCTTTTCTTTTACCCTCGTGTTCTTGCCTTTCTTCTACTCTTTGTTTTATGGTGCGGGAAGTGTAAGGGAATAAAGCAGGGGATGGGTGACACACTATTTTATTAGTCGAAGACAACACAAAAAGCTCAAGCGTACCTCCACTAAGACGTGTATGACAGAGTAACTGCCTTGAACGCGTGTGACATGCGTCATGTCCAATGGAAAGAAACAAGTGAATACCATGTAATCGCAAGTGACTTTTTTCTTCTGTTGCTTTTTACTGTCCCTTTTGCGTTTAAAAAAAAAATCGATGAAAACGAAAAAAAGGTGATGAAAGGAGCCATGCATAGTGTAACCAAATCATGAGAAGTTGTGAGGGAGGGTTGGTTGGAATTGCGATATATCCGACAGGGGACAACCTTTCGTATTCCTAACATCGTTGTGTTGTTTCTTCTTTTGTTCTTCTGTTCTTTTCCTTGTGCTTACAAGTTGAAACGACTATAACCTGTCCTCAAATAACGCGTTGCAGTCGGTGCTAATGTAGATGATTCACAACTCTTCTGAGGATTTGCTGTCCAACAGGTAAAAAAAAAATGAAATACGAATGCAGTGCGTAAGAGTACGACACTTTCTGAAACTCCACTTGATGTTTTAATGGAGGGAGTACCGCTGCATGTACTCAGGGATAGCACCGAGAGTACATGGCGGAATGATGGTTCACACTCCGTCTTTGCCCAAGGTTTGTTTGGAGTTTGTTTTGTTAGAGATGATGCTGGGCCTTAATCTGTTACACTGTCCGATGTACGCCGCAAACCCTTTTCTCTCTATTCCTTGCTTTATTCCCTTCCTCTTGTGGGTCAACGGGGTTCTGAGGAAATACTGCTGCGCCGCCGAAAGCGTGCAAACACATCCATAAACACATATTATTGCAACACAAAAAAACGTATTTCAGACCAAATAATAAGAGAAGAGATATCACAGCA
>NW_027124970.1:24855-26467 GCF_001457755.1 Trypanosoma equiperdum | reverse complement strand
ATAACGCTCGCAGGTTACCGTTTGGCCACACATCTCAACACCGTGCTGAGAGTGCGAGGGGAAAAACGAGAAGCGAATCCGGACTATGTAGGAGGTGATGAGCATCTGTTTGCTGAAGACCAGTGAGGCAGTCGTAATTTGTGCGTTATATTTTGTAAAGAAAAAGTTGCGTAAGCACTTGCTATGTTTGTTTAATGCTTTTTTCTGTCTTGCGCTTTGTTGTTCTCTGGTTTGTGAAGGATATGGCGGAATCGAAACCGTTGGTACATCTCACGTTATCTGCTGCGGGGCACACCAGATACGGTATTTGTGACCGTTCTCGGGGTTTCCTGTTGCTGTCCTCTTGGCTTCGTTGTTCAGGTTTCCTGCCTATGTTGCCTTCTCCTCTCTGCTGTGATGTGCAGTGCCGTGGTGGGCCTTTTGGTGACGCTCTCCGAATTGTGGAGATTGCTGGATCCCGTAGATTTCATGTACAAATGCCATCGTCACGTTAGGAGTGTGGCTCAATTTTTGCGCTTGTCTATTGAAGCCAACTTCCATATAAATATTCGTTTGCTCCAATCACCCCCCACTATAAAAGTTATGCTAATATAACCTGTTGTAGTTGTAATGGGGCTTGCCTTTTTGTGGTTGTTTTACCTTTATCTATTCGTTCATCGTCAACGCAAATACTTACGCCCCCTAACCCTTGGTTCTTTGTCTTGTGTCTCACCAATGTGATACTGTTCGTAGAAAACCAATCAGGGTGAATACAAACCGACCGTAGTAGGTGTTCACACGAATAAAAACTACAGATACAATTTATACAGTTTTCCGTAAGCGCTTGACAAAGAGGAAAAGTGGGAAATACCTCGAAAAGGGAAGACATCTCAACACCATGAAGAATCCATCACTTTCATCACTTTGCATAACCTTGGCTCTGATTACTTCCTTCATTCCAGCGGCTGTTGATGGATGGTGGGATTTCGGCCATATGGTTGTTGCTGAAATAGCCCGACGTAACCTTGACAATGATGTAGCCAGGGTGGTTGAGACATATATACAACACTTGAGCGAAAGCGGGCCGTTCCCGAATATTCCCGATTTCGTTCAAAGTGCCTGTTGGCCAGATGATTTGAAGCGTTACCGCATGGATGCCATGGACGGCTGGCACTATACGGCCAATATGTACATTAGGGATGGCTTTAAACCGAACGTAACTCTTAAACAAAAGTCCGATGTTGTAAGTGTTATCAACGGTTTGTCGAAGGCACTAAGACGGACAGATACTCCCATATATGTGCGATCCTTTGCCCTTGCCCATCTCGTACATTACTATGGTGATATTCATCAACCTCTGCATACGACTTCGCAGGTTTCCGCTGATTATCCGGAAGGAGATCAGGGTGGCAATTTGGTGCATGTGGATTTCAGAGGGGTCCCAATGAAGCTCCATGCCGTGTGGGATTCCATTTGCCGGGGTCCTTCAGAGTCATTGGAGCGGCCCCTTAATACGGAGGATTACTCTAAAGTTAGAGATTTTGCCACTAAACTGATTGCAACGTACAAATTTTCAGAAGGCGAGAAAAAGAAAACTGGCGCCACCGCAATATCGAAGGAGGGCTCTAATTTT
>NW_027124970.1:23800-24845 GCF_001457755.1 Trypanosoma equiperdum | reverse complement strand
ATAACGCTCGCAGGTTACCGTTTGGCCACACACCTCAACACCGTGCTCCGAAAGAAGGGGAAATAACTAGACGATCACGTGGGGAAATGTTTTATTTTTTTAAACATGGGCATCGGCTGATGGCTCATAGAGGACAGGTAAATTTCCCCTACTTGTGATGTGTTTGTCTCCGCCCACGTCCGCTGGTTTATTTTTCTAACGCAATATTCTACTAGCGGCAGTAGTCACTTAAACTCCCCTTTGTTCCTGTTACCCTTGTTAGATATGGATGGACTTAATGTGTGTAACGTATATGAACCATACATCAAATTATTCGTTATTTTTTCCCCTAAGATTAACTGTTCTTATCGATATTTTTTTTAAAAACCTTCCAGTGCTTATGGTCTTGTTTTGTGTGTTCTTTTAATAACACTCTGCGCTGTTAGGCCTAAGTTCTGCTGGTGTGATCCCTCGCCGCGCTACTCCCCTCTCCCCCCCCCGCTGCGCAATAATGCGCGGGACTGTGAGTTGGTGGTGGATAATGATACTCTGCAAGTAATGCAGAATAAATAGAGGACGCGGGTTTAAATGTACAAGCACCACATCAACTGGCAGTGCGACGCTCTTTAACCGTTATATTATGTGAGGCATTTTCACCCATCACACAGACACGGACACGCTTCCTTAGCTTTCAGTTGCTGTTTTTTCAATATCTATCGGTTACGCTACCCTTTATGCGCATTTCTGTGGCTTCTGTATTACATTTCTTCTGTTGTCTTTTTGTGTAGCCTCCCGCTAGCGAGTGCAACAATCATAAGGGTGAAATAACTGTAGGATATATGACCCTTTCATACTTCTAGGCTAAAAATCTGCTGTCTTCAGCGTATCGTTGAGGTGATAGTTAACCATATCTTTACGGTTCCAATGAGGAGGTGCTGTTGCTGATAGTGCACAAATATGTTCACTGCACCTTTTTTTTTCAGATTGGTGGTCCACCGATAGAACTGTAATATGTTGCGGTCTCTTTTCTTCTTTGCTGTCTGAAAAGTAATGGTGATAGTAACGC
>NW_027124970.1:18973-23790 GCF_001457755.1 Trypanosoma equiperdum | reverse complement strand
CACACACACACATATATATATATATATGCATGTGCATCTGTATGAACACTCGGGACAAATGCATTTAAGTTACGTCATGATTCAGCTGATCTGTGCGTTTGTCTCAAAGAGTCACAGATAACCAGCACGGTGCAAATGCTGTATTATTTGCCACGCGTATAATCTGCTACTTGCAGGGCGGGTTTTAATTTACATTATTCTTGCCTTCGTGGAAAATGTTTCCCCACCATCACAGATATGAAACCACACCGCAGGGGGCGCTCCCACCTGCTGTGGAAGAAAAAGGAACGAAAGTGGTGTTTTGCTGCTTAACTACTGTTTTTTTTTTGTTGTACGTTACCGACGTAAGAGAACTGGGGTCTGACGCGACGACGATGTTGGTGGCAGTACCGGGGAACCCAGTTGCATTTGTACAACTGGATCATTATTATTATCATTATTTGTACGTGTTTTAGCTCGTACACGTCGTGCTTGTGGCCATTTGTCTTCCGTTTTCTTTCACTACCACCACCACCACCGCTACCACCCCTCTTTTTCTTGTATTTGCGAACGCGAAGTGCCAGACAAACATAGGAGTGGAAAAAAAAAACGGGAAATTTCGTCACCTAAAGTGGTGAAACGAAATTTATGCAAACGTCCACTGGCACGACTGGTTATCATGCTTCCTTTGGATTCCGTCCCGTAGGGAAATTTTGTGACCCTGCAATAAGGGTCCGTGGGTATACGGAGCCGCAACTAAGTCACCAACAACATGCGGCAGTTATTCTTTCTGCTTCCACTATCACGGCGTGGTTGCGGCGTCCAATTGAAAAACTGCATGCATTTTACTTTCTCTGTGACGTCCCAGGTGAATCTAGTCGCATTTACGCATCAGACAAACGTGCACATTTCTTTAGGACTCTTTTTGGCATAAAATGGCTTGCAGGTCCATCTAACCTATGGACGATTGCCAGCTACGCGTTTCAGTTGACCGCATTCACAAAGCTTCGCGATTTGATTCCATGTGAAAGCAACACTACTTGTGGTTTTACTGCTGGCTGTTTAACTGGTTTGTTGTACGCGGTTCTCCGTCATCCGTATGAGGTCCTCCTCGCGACAGCAGAGGCAGAGAAGGGTCCAATGAAGTTTGTGGGTGCTTGGGATGTCTTCATGAAGGCGGTGACTGAAAAACCAAATGTGCTTCTCGGCATTTACCGCGGCGTATCTGTAGCAGCCTGTAGTCAAGTGGCGCTGTTAGGCACTACATGGGGTGTGTATAACGCTGTGAGGTATGATGGCGTGTATCACGGGACTCCCGTATTGTTTCTTTACTGTCACGGCGGTGCGCTGCTAGGTAAAATACTGCAGTACCCATTTCTTTCCATACGACAGCAGGTGCGTATTCGGAATCAACACACACGCGGACGGCCGCACACATTCCGTTCTTACATAGTGGAGGTGCGCAGGAAACATGGAATCACCAAAATTTACGATGGTTTTTTCGCTAGCCGCCCGATACTAAATTCCATCCCTGCGGCACTACTGCTGGTGACGTATGATTTATGTTCGAGGCACTTGACGGAGCAGCTTCACCCGGAACTGCGGAAGATGCACGGGGAAGTGAATCAACCATTGTACAGCCCCCATGCAGGTCCGTACGCGGAAACACTTCCAACCTACGAGTTTAAGCGGGGTTGAGGAAAGTTACGCCTGTTTTTTTTTCTCTTTTTTTATTTTGGTGCGTCCACACACTTGGCGAAGGAAAGTCCCTTAAACAGGGCACAACTTTTTTTCGGGGGGGAGGGAAAGGGGGGATGATAAGTTGCCTTCAGTGACTTTGAGTTGGTTTGAGTGGCACCAACGAGCGGTGGTTGGAAAGGCGTACGCTGCTCTACTATGAAGTTGTGTGTTTGTGCGATGGCTCACGGAACCTAATGCCTTTAATTTGTTAGTTATCACCCTGTTTTTGTTTTTCTTTCTTTACCGCCGACTCACACGCGCGAACCTCCACGGTGGCCGACTCTATTTTTCTGCTTTTTTTTTTCGCCGACATGTATTTACTCTTCCACATTAGCTCACATTTTCTTAGGTGGTGAGGCTACTTCATTGAGGGAAAGGGAGGCGTCAACCCATCTCAGACTTTAAGTCGTGCTTTGCTGCTGTGGCTTAACACTTTGACACACTGGCGTGTGTGTGTGTGTGTGTCAGCAGGTAAAGGGATTGAAAAGAGGAGGAAGAACAGTTTTTAAGGGGGGGAAGGAAAAGTGATGGAATTCTTCCGGCGGACGTTTCATGACATCAAGCTCCGTTTACATGTTTCAAAAGTTTGCTCCGAAGCAAGCAAAGCCCCCGCCGTACCGCCGACGGAATGTATGGAGTTGGCGGAGGCACATCCACACTTAGTTGCATCTGTTATCGGTGACGGCCTTGGTAGAACTTCTGGAGCGCATTTATATGGATATTTGGTGTTGTTAGAAGGGCTTGTCAACTCCTGCAGCTCCTCCTTCCATAGCGCCATGGCTCAAGACTGCGTTTTGCAGGAAAATTTAGTTTCATTAGCGATTGGCCGTGCGGAGGGATCAGAGCGGCGTCGGTCCCGGCATCTTGCAAGGTTGACATTGTTGGAGTACTCTCGCATGTTTGCTGACGAACCGGAACTTCAGTCACTTGCGGTACTTGCTCGTAAAGTTGAACAGCGCACTGGCCGTCACCTTCTGCGTGCGATTGTTCTCGAAAACAAATCAGTTCGTTTCGTGGATCCCAGGCCTCAGGATATTGTAGTGTATAGTCCCACAGAAAGTACGGTGGGTACTGCCGCCTCAGCAGATGGGCCAGCAGCATGGCCCTGTCCAATTTGTACATCAGTTAACCGCAGTACAGATGAGACATGTCTTGCATGTGGTGCGGCGAGGTATAGGAATAGTAACACATTTCCACTTGGGAATAAAAGTGCTGTGGTGAACGGCCAGAAGGAAAAGCACACGTGTAGTGATGATGGAGGTGAAGTCAATAATTCAGTGGCTTGTCCAAGTGTTAGTGTGGAGGGAGGTGGGGTGTCTCACGTGTGAATGTTCCATTTTGTATGTTCCTTTTTCCTTTTTTTTTTTCCTTTTAATGAAACGAATGCGTGACGCACAGGTGTTGGGGAAAGTAAGTGAAGAGAGGCTTCAGGAGAGCCGAAACTAAAGGGGGGAAAATTTATATAATGCAAGAGCAATATGAAGCAAGTAAAATGAATTATGTACCAAGGTGTTTCTTTGCTCGTATTGTTTAGTTATATCTTCAAATACCCTTTCCAACAACAAATAAAAAAAATGAAAAAAAAAATGTTGGTCTTTACCTTCTGAGAAAAGGTTCGGAGGTTTTTTGTCCCCCCCCCACCACCACCACATACACACACATTTTTTGCCAGGGGCGTGCGTATAGGAAACGCTGTTCCTATATTCCTTTTTTTTTTCTCCCTCTCTTCTTTTTTTTTTCCTTTTCATTCTTGTCCAGTTTTTTCCCCTCCCCTCTTATGTTAAATGTTGAAGTTTGTTTTTGTTTTTTGTTTTTATTTGGTTCTTTTCTTTTACTTCCCATCAATAGGGAACACATTTACCTAGTTTATTCCACTGCCTTTACTCGCATCAACAGAAGTGCTTACGTGTTTCGTTTCCCTTTTAATTTTTTTTTCTCGTCTGTTTCGTACAGCTGGGTGTGGAACATTATGATTTTTGTACCACAACATCCCTCAACACTGATGTTTGATGTGGCAGTCGGCCGTGCACGCGTTTTGGCAGTGTTTTATGCGTTTAACCCGCTTGTGAAGGAAAAAAAATAAATAAAGAAAAAGCATGAAACGGATATATAAAAAAAAAGAAAAAAGAAAAATACCGCTTTAAAAAAAAAAGAAGGAGGGTTGCGAATTTCACTGGGAGAGGGAGAAAGGTGTTGGCGGTAGCAAAAACGAAAAAAAAAAGAGAGGAAAAATGAGGGTCAAAAAAAATGAAACTTTTTCTTTTGATCCCCTCTGTGCTGTGTTCTTTTTTTTTTCCGCTTCGCTTTGCTTTGTTGTGTTTTTTTTCTTTTTTCTGTACCCACTGTACGTTGCTGCTTTGTTCTTTCCTTTCTGTTGTTTTTCTCTTTTTTTTTCTTCTTTTCCGTTCGATTTACCTATTCGGCATCAAGTCGATATTTATGTGACGGCACCAACAGGAATCATATTAACGATAACAAAGGCGCAAACTATATATATATATATATATATATATATACAAATATATAAAACATAAACATCTAAAAGTATATTTTACTTCCTTTGGTCACATGGAAGGAACGGAAAAGGAAGAAAAAAAAAGAAGAGGGAAAGAGGGAAGCATATGCTAAGAAAAAAAAATGCAGAAAAATTGTGTGCCAAATAGTTTTGGTGTTTTTTGTTTTGTTTTGTTTTGTTTTTTCTCCCCTTAGTGCGTATGTGACGAGCATTTGGATTTTGTTGCTCATCTGTATATATCCCTATCCCTCTCTCTCTTTTTTTTTCTCTCTCTCTGTGTGTGTCTCTCTGCTTTTGTGTATTCCTCTGCATGGTGAAATAAGCCCTGTGCGGTGTGCAACGGAACCTTCATTTATTACACCGTTTCCCTTTGTTTTATTCTTTTCTTCTCTGGTATTGCCCTCGTGGTCTTTTTCTTCCCTTCATACGCCTTCTAATGAACAAAATCGTATAACCGTTTGGTGCTGTAACGAACGTGCACCGTGCTCTGTAAGTAGTAGATCAAGCGTGTAGTTGTGTGGAAGTGTTGTTTTCTATTGCCACGTGAAGAAAGACTCACTGCGTAGATAATAACAACAATAAT
>NW_027124970.1:14592-18957 GCF_001457755.1 Trypanosoma equiperdum | reverse complement strand
ATAAATAAATATATATATATATATATATATTTTTTTTTGATATACCGACTTGCTTCCGTGTACTTGTATTTTTATTACTGCATCAGTTGTGTCGGTAATAGGAAACAAAAAAAAGGTTTAGAAGCGATGCCGAAGGAACAACGCAGCGTTCCAATGGGCGTCATCTCTGCCGAACCATTGCAGGCGGCGGCGCGAAAGCTAAAATTCACCACAAAAGTTACAACCCTTGGCAAACCTGAGGTACGCAAGGCGACGAAGAAAAGTGCCCCAACAGGACTTAAGACTGGCGGAAGTCAGAGCGGCATGGTGTTTAATAAAGGTTTTGGTCAACACATCTTGAAGAACCCGCTCGTTATTGCTGCTATCGTGGAGAAGGCGGCGGTGAAACCAACGGATATCGTTTTGGAAATCGGTCCGGGAACTGGTAACTTAACTGAGAAATTGTTGCAAGCGGCCAAAAAGGTCATTGCGTTTGAGGTGGACCCTCGTATGGTTGCGGAACTAAACAAAAGGTTTCAAAATTCTCCTTTAGCCCCTAAGTTGCAGGTTATAAGAGGAAACTGTCTTGATCATGAATTCCCCTACTTTGACAAATGCGTAGCTAATGTACCGTATGCTATATCATCCGCATTAGTGTTCAAACTTCTTAAGCGGCCGAACTTTAAATGTGCCGTGTTGATGTTTCAGCGTGAGTTCGCCCTCCGTGTATGCGCGCAACCCGGCTCCGAGGCGTACTGCCGCCTCTCCGTTAACTCGCAGCTTTTAGCACGATGCAGCCACTTAATGAAAATTAGCAAGAACAGCTTTAACCCTCCACCCAAAGTAGAATCCAGCGTCATTCGACTTGACCCAAAGCATCCCGCCCCGAGCGTTGACTTTGAGGAGTGGGATGGACTTGTGAAACACATCTTTAATAGGAAGAACAAGAAGGTATCTTCCATCTTCCGTACAAAGAACACGGTACGCACGCTTTATGACAAGTACTGTAGCTACCAAAGGATGGAAGGGGTGAAGGATGTTAAAACTTTTGAGGAGTTTCGACAGCACCTTGAGTCAATCCTTCAAGAACCGATCTTTGATAAGCGGGCGCGAGTGCTTGATCAGGAGAGTATTATGGAATTACTCTGTTGCTTCACAAAGAATGATATCCATTTTGTGTAGTTGTAACAACGCAGCAGCAGCGGGGAGTGGAGAGACGAAAAGGACTGGACACTGTCGCCATCATACGTGGAAAAGGGAGCTTTCTCCGCTATGCGGCAAAGCAGAGGGAATAAAATGACGGATAATGAAGAGGGGAAACGTTGTCAAATTTATGAGGACGGTGGTCGCGTGTACGTTCATCTTCACGACGTTGTGACGCTTCTACAAGTCAAACCTGTGAGGACTTGGTGTTACTTAGCATGCTGATATGACAAAAGTAGCACTTCTTTTTTTTCAATTTCGAGTAATATTTGGTATTAACTGTTTTTCATTGAGTACGGTAATATTTTGTATCCCAGAAACGTACGCAGGTGGGTAGGCGGTTCGCTATTCTTACCGCTGAGTAAACGGATGTGATGATTTATTCGTTTGCTTCTTTCTCCCTCTCTTTCGTCATACGTTTCACCTACTAAACCTCTTTTCGATGTAAAGTTTGTTAGAGTGCACTTAAGCAGTGGGGCACCGATCCGTGTGTACATTTCCGAGTCGTAATGCTGCGTCGCCGGATAATGATTCCCGCGATGGCATATGCCGTGCCATCCATGCGAACACCGCAACGCCGCTTTACCGACAAAGTTGTTCTGGGCACATGCTCTGCACTCTCTACAAGCACAACCATATTGGCCATCTTCCACCTGCTTGTAACGCCTGTCAGTGGAACCATTGCGGCAGCGACTCTGTCAGCCTCAGCAGTGAGTGGTGCCCTCGTCATTCTGGAGGGCGACAGCAGCACAAGTGGCACAGCCTTCGGTGCTGTCCTCGGTGTCGTCTTCGGTGGTATTGGCGGGTATTATGCGAAGTCGTCTAAGGAACCTTGGCGCAAATGATGATAATAAGCAGGTGCAACTTTCCCATCTAACGGTAATTATATTATCAAAATGGGGCGTTTTTGTGTGATTGTGTGATTGTGTGTGTGTGTGTGTGTGCGTCCCTGTGCTTGGGCTTTGGGAAAGCGCTTTAGTAGTGCAAAGAAAGGGAGAAGGGTGGATATGGGGAAACACTGATATGAAGGTCTGACCCTTTGGCGCAACATGATCCCGCATTTGGATGCAAGAAAATTATCCGGGTAGGAACTTATCTTTGCCTTGGTAGTGTTAGTCGCTTTCGCATCTCCTTTCTCTTCATTTTTTTTTTTCGCCTAGGCTCCGCCTCTTATCGTTCTGAGGCACCACCACTTGTCTTCCTTTTATCTACGTCCTCATTAGGCCACCATCTCTTTTGCCTCTTGCTTACTTTCAAGGCGCTGGGATGGTTGGGCGGATACACATGCATATGGTCACGAAGAGTTGACTCTTTATTCTCTTGCGTTTCCACTGCCTTAACTTCCTTTTGCATAATTATTATTTGCTTTCGCCATCTTGCCACATACTGCCTCTGCTTAAAGTCGTCACCATTTCACCTCTGCTTCACCATCTGTGCCCCCTTTCGGTTTAAATACATAGACATCGGAGTCATTATTCCTTGCGCTGTTAGATGCTGCGTTTATCGTTGATTCGCAGAGGTTCACTGCAGCAGTCAGTTAGAAATGTAAGCCGCACACCCGCGTACTTGCGGCGTGCACCTCCAGGCCTATATATTACATGTGATTACGAGTACAAACAGCGCCATGCAACGATGCTGGTGGATGTTTCCTCGGAGAGTGAACCTCCACTCACCAACGGCGCTTACCTGCTTGCATCAAGTGGTTGTGACGACACCTCCTTCCGTGAAGCACGCAGCGTCCTATTTGCGAGCCCCGTGGCACGCAACACATCAGAGGCGGTGCATTTTGCGGATGCCGCACTGCGTACGGCGTTGTCTCGTAACGGTATGGCACTTCCACTAGATGGCATACAGACGCTTGTGATTCCAGAGTTCCATCCTCTCATTGGGCATGCCGTGAGAGAGTTGTTGTCGCGGCTACCACGGCTGAAAATTGCCTGTAATGCGCAGACTGCCGCTTTCATCTCCGATGGGGAATTTTTCAAGGGTGTGGTGAAGACGCTCCGCGAGAATGACAGGACTATCCCGCAGGAAGCCATGAGTTTTGCCAACGTCTCTCAAGAAAACCTACAGACGTTGGAAGATGGTTCGGTAATATCTACTTTGGGAGCCGGTAGGCAGCTTCAGGTTGTAACGGGGGACCTTGCTGAAACGCGGGAGCGGTGGCGTCGGGAGCGCAAGAACAAACTGAAGCATTTCGAGTCCTATGCGCTATTTGTGCAAGACCCCGCTTTCCAGGCTATGCACGTACCCAGTTCTGTCGGTGTCCATCTCTCATGGGTGCCACTTATCGTACCAGAGGTGGATTCTGCGGCGCTGTTGTTGTTACCAGACTACTTTGCGGCTCAAAAGTCTAATGGTTCTTCTCTTCTAGAAGTCTGGCGTTTGCGTGAGTCACTCCACCGCATAGTAACCGCACTCAAAAAGTTTCCGGAGACTCAACGTGTGTTAACAACAAGCTACGGAGAGATTCCAGGTGGGGCAGGCGGATATCTTGAGCAGCTGCGACAATCGGCACAGAAGCTGGAAGAGCTCCGTAGCCGGTTGGGTCACCGCCTTGCGACGGATACGGGACGGGATATGGAGAAGTGGAGTGCGCTACTGAGCGATAAGATATTTACGGAGTGCTTACTGACGACGAAAGCAGCGACAAAAACTACACCGGAAGTGTTGGATGAATATAAGGGTTGGGCCACTGCCGCCTATTGTGGAAGACTTGCACGCACGCTGGCTCACGCCGCTGCTACACTTCCGCCAGACCCTGTCGTGAAGAATACATCCCATGAGGCAACACCTCCCATGCCTTCAGGTCCGTCAAAAGTGTCTAACCACACCTCTGGTACGAAGGAGCTGAAGAAACACTTCGAGAAGCACGGCATGGCGTCGCTTTGTCCCATTTTGGATAGGGAGGATATCGACATTACGGTGTTCCTGGCCATGAATACCGAGGACTTTAAGAAAGTTTTCAGGGCTACCTTCGGTGTAGTAAGAAAGATGGAATTACTACAGCAAGAACTTAGGGCGCCACCTCAATAACGGGTTAGGGAACGGTGTGTGAAAATACAGACTTCTAAATGCTGGCGCGCTGCGTATGCAAAGGTGGCGGGTGAGGAGGCCGGGATTATCGAGATGGCGATATGTCTGTTAACACAGTGCGATTAACTAAGTCGTCAAGGTTATAAT
>NW_027124970.1:6659-14567 GCF_001457755.1 Trypanosoma equiperdum | reverse complement strand
CCCCCCCCCAACTTCCGTCGTTTCTAACTTTCTTGCACGCACACACAAAAAAAAGAAAAAGAAACGAAGATACCAGAAAAAAGCCTCTTTTCTCCACAATTCTCTGGGGTACTCGTTGAGTATTCCTTCAAAGGCTAATGAAGCGCGCAAGGAGCCCATCACCAAAGGGCCTTTCACTTGCAACCATTGCCGATTGGAAGCTCTTGCATAATTCCGTATTAGCACTCCTTCCATCCGCTGAGCAGCTGAAGCGGTCGATAACCTCACTACCAGGGGAGAATTTGTGTCTCAAAGTGGCAGCCTTTGATTTGGACGACACACTCATCATGCCAAAGACCGGGGCGGTGTTTCCTCGTGACGATCCAACTGACTGGAAGTGGCTGACACCGTTGGTTCCCACTCACCTACGCGTCTTACACGATGGAGGTTTTATGGTAGTGATTTTCAGTAACCAGGCTGGGATAGGAGGGAAGCAGTGGAACGAAAAGAAGGCGGACGTTGTGAAGCAGAAGGTGGTACGTCTAAGCAAGGGGCTCAATATTCCCTTAACAGCATTCCTTTCGACAAAAGACGATATTTGGAGGAAACCGAATGTTGGCATGTGGACTATGTTGCAAGAGCACGCGAGTGATATCCTGAAGGAAAAGGTAGTGATCGGCAGTGACACTTGCGGGTACGCGTTTTATGTCGGCGATGCCGCTGGTCGCAAGATAACAACACTTGCGGGTCGGAAGAAAGACTTCAGCTGCTCCGATCGGAAATTCGCCTATAATATCGGCATTCCATTCTTCACTCCTGAAGAGTTCTACTCATGCCCAGAGGACAAACTACTTGAAGAAAGGAAGAAGGGCAGTGATGACACGCCGTCTGTCGACGGCAAGGTGGTTTCTCACCGTCTTTTGAATGTGGCACAAGCCTCATGTACTGTGGATTGGGGAGGGGTTGGGCCAACTGAGCTTAGCAAGCTGCCAAAATCATATAGTGGTCTTACCATCCATCGCATTTTAGCCAATGGAACAAAAGACATCATAGAAGTCTCGTCGCCTGCAGCGTTCCATAGAGCTTCTCAGGAAATGATTGTGTTCGTGGGTTATCCAGGTTGTGGAAAGACGACTTTTTTTGAGCGCTTCTTCGAGCCACATGGATACGCTCACGTAAACCGTGACAAACTTCAGACGAGGGAGAAGTGTCTTGCAGAGGCAAGAAGGTGGTGGAAAGCTGGGAAGAGTGTTGTGATTGACAATACAAATCCCTCGCATGAAGATTGCAGGGTGTTCGTGGAGGTGGTTAAGCAGGATGGATCAGGAAGGTCACCGCTCCCCGTGCGGTTATTCCTTTTTCGAATATCAAAGGAAATGTCCATGCACATGTCAAACGTTCGCGCGCGGCTTGGCGTTGCCCCCAAGATTAGCCGAGTGGCCTATAACGTGTACCAGTCTAAATTTGATAGTTGGACGGCTGATTCGGTGAGGTCAATGGGAATCGAAGAATTGGTGGAAATTCCACCTGTTGCATCCTTTGATGGCCTTCCCAAAGACAGCAAGAGGGAGTTTTTCCTGCTCTCATGACGAATTAAGTTCCCACAAAGCCCATCCCGAGACAGGCGCTCGCGCCAATTCCCATCGTGTAGGAAATCACACGTAATCGGTCTGGAACCGAGGGGATTTGACATTTGGTTTATCTCCAATTTGTTTTTGGCAAGCGTTGGTCCGTCCCCCCCCCCTCCGCGCCTCATTTGTTTCTACGTCCGCATCCACTTTTGGTATTCTCTTTACTCCTGCGTTTTTTGACCGTGTCTGGTTTCCCTTATTTTTCTCCGTGGGTCTTGTTTCACAACTTTCTAATACTTTTAACAGACTGCAAGTACATTCTTAAAGTTTCATATACTTACGCACATACGGTGAGGGATAAAGTCATGTCGCTGCGAGTTGGCTACATCGGGCTCGGGCTAATGGGGAAACCCATGGCGGCGAACATTCTTAAAGCCGGTTTCCCACTTGTTGTGTTTAACCGCACCAGATCGAAAGCGGCTGAGTTGGTGGCAAGTGGCGCCAAAGAGGCGGCCTCCCCTGCCGAATTGGCTGCGGTCGTCGATGTCGTCTTCACCAACTTGTCTGATTCGTCAGATGTGTATGAAGTTGTCTTCGGAAAAAACGGCGTCTACAGCGGCGTTCGTCCGGGCACCATTTTTGTTGATAACAGTACCATCAAGCCAAGCACCGCTCGGGAAATTGCGGAACGTTTGTGGAAAGAGAAACAAGTACCGTGCCTTGACGCTCCCGTTTCAGGTGGAGACATCGGTGCCCGCAACGGTACGTTGACAATTATGGTGGGTGGTGATCCCGAGGTGCTTGAGAAAGTCAGGCCAGTGCTTCAAGCGATGGGGAAGACCATCACACATATTGGAGTCTCAGGTGCTGGACAAGTGTGCAAGGCAGCAAACCAAATCATGATCGCAGCGCAGATGGTGGCAATGGGGGAAATGTTAGTCTTCGCTGAGAAATGCGGAGTGGACGGTCAGAAGGTCATCGATGCAGTGAGAGGTGGATCCGCGCAGTGCTGGGCGCTGGACGTAAAACCGCAACGTCTTTTCGTTGGTAACAGAGAACCTGGCTTTAAGGCAGCGCTCCAAACCAAAGACCTTAACATCGTAATGGATTCCGCGAGGGAATTTGGTGTGCCCATGCCAAGCACAGCTGTGAATACACAGTTGTACCAGTCGATGTTGCAACACGGCGAAGGTGATTTGGACAACTCTGCTATCATTGGCGTGTTAGAGCGCATGGCCAACTGCAAGATTAAGGAGACCAAGCCATGACAATCTCCCCAATCATCCTCAGATCGGTAACTGTTTGTCGTTTTCAACAAACGCATACGCACACGCACATGGGCATTTTTCTTCTTTTATATTATTTTAATATACGAATTGAGGGACCTGCAAGCAGGGGAGGGGGTAGTGCTAAAACGAAATTACATAATCGTTGTACTTTGGGGGGTCCAAGGGAATAAGACTAACGACGAGAACGTTTGTGTGTACTTGTGTTCCTCCTGCTTTTGTTTCACCTGGTGAACACGGTTCCAAGGGACTTTTTATTTGACGCTCCTTTTCCGTTCCCTTTATCCCCACAGCGGGCATGGCAAGTGTGTGAGTGGGGTTCTGTCGGCCCCTCTTTTACCGCCCTTCTCGCTTTTTGTAAGAAAAAGAAAACTCCCGGTATACTTCGCTTTTGCGTTGAGGTCCCCTTAACCTCCGCTTTTTTGTTCTTTATTGTCATTGATTTGTTCTTCAAATGCCTACTCATAGTGTTTTAAAGAAAATAAAGAGCCATGCCAGAGGAACTTAGGCAGTGGTTCTGGCGCGAGCTTGACACAAGCGAGTGCGCCCCTGTGAAACGCTTCTACCTTAAGCTGGAGGTTATTGAGAAAAGTGAACTAAGCCCATTTCTTCGTCTTCTTTGGATGTGTCGCATCATTGTTGCTGACAGGCGTGTGGTATGGGAGCACATATCTGAGTCATTCACTGACTCTTTTCAGAAACCGGTTGACATGTGGAACGAACAACTTGCTGTCAAGTTGCTGCGGGTTCGGCTGGAGGACAGTGTTGATGAGCCCGCTGCTACAACCTTGAGGGTTGAACTTCACAAGCACGTTACTGCTGTAGTGAAGCCGCCACCGACGCAAGCACACCCACGTGCGGAGGCAAAAAAGCAGTGTCGTGACAGTGAAGATTGCCCATATCTTATCGTACCAGCGACTGAGGGGAAGGAAGGTCTAATTGTTTGTAACGGAACACTTGAACCTTTTGGTGAACTCCTACGCGTATCGCGTAAACGTATGTTTTTTGTTGATTCTGTGAAAGTTTTTTGTGACTTGGGTCGTGTCATTCACGACTCGCCTGAACTTAGCGATATAATTGGAGGAGAGGAACAACTTCTGGTGCTAGCTCTCATCTACGAGCGCTTCGTGGCGCGCACTTCACACTGGAAGGATCTGCTTCTTTCGTGCCCGACTGATTTTCCAACGGTTCCGTCTTATTGGAACTGGAACGACTTATCTGGTCTTTATGGTTTGGATGTGTTGGATGATGTACTTGCGAAACAAGAGAGACTACGGCAATTTCACACGGAAGTTACAAGCGTTCTACCACTAATTTACGACGCACTTGAGGGCTGCTCAGGAATTGAAAGAGAGGAATTCATGGGGCACTTCACCATTGAAAACATCATGTGGGCTCGAGCGGTTTTCGACTCACGTGCTTTTAACCTTAACGTCGACGGGCGCGTCGTTCTGGCCCTAGTGCCCTGTGCAGATATGATTAACCACAGTAATCATCCTGACGTGCTAATACGGAGGGTGGAACCATGTGGAGGGGATTTTGTTATGCAAGTTGGTGCAGGTTTAACGAGAGAAGATGTGGGGCGAGAACTTGGAATGAGCTATGGCCCTTTGCAGAATTGGGAGCTGCTGCAACATTATGGGTTTGTTCTCGATGATAACGAACACGACAAATTACCGTTTCCCTTTGATGTTCACGAGGCTGATGGCGGAGAATGTGCTCGCACTTCAGCTATAGCTACTGATGCTTCTCACACCCTGGATATTGATAAGGAGTGGGATAAGCGTAGGGCCAGTTTAGTTCAAAAGTACTCGCTTCATCTCGCGGGTTCTTGTTGGATAGGTTACAGTGGTATACCGCCACCTGCCCTGATTGCATTGATGCGTATACACCTGGCACAGGCCGAGGAATTTGCGAGTTTGGAGCGCCATGGTCCCTTCACCAGAGTTAGCCACTGCACCGAACTGGAAATCATTGCGGTAATTGCTGAAACAGTCCGTTGCATAATTGAACTTCCCACAGATCCAGATGGTGATGTTGACCATGCGGAAGGCTGTGAAGGAAGCGCCGGCTCCGAAGCACTAGCGGAGGAAGTCACCGACGATATCGTCACCAACACACGTAACGTAACCCTTTGTAAAGTACTTCGTAGGGGTCTGGAGCGCATCGGTAACCGTTGTCTTGAGTGGTGCAGTGTGCGAGCCGCGGCCATCGAAACAGAGAAAGTAAAGCAAGCCGTGTGAACTGTGGCGGAATTAAAAGGGAGAAACATTATCAGGAAGGAATGAAACATTTGAGGAAAGAACGGGAGAGAGCGGCTTGCGAATGGGTGGGCGCGCCAAACTGGTTAGTGTGATGATACGTGCAATCGGCAAGTAGCGCATTAACTGCTGTTTCGTGTTGCTTTCATTTGGCTGCTTAATTATTCCTCGCCATGTATAGACTGCCGTTCGTTGGGCCTACTTGGTCAAGGCTGTTGGAGCTCATTGGTTCGTCACGTTTATTACGAAATCTGAAAGCCGCCGTCTAATGCAAGGAATCTTTGTCGTCATTTGTTATTTCTGTTCATTTATCTACCAACTTTGGTCAATGTTGACGCCTCTACCGCTTGAACTCCCTGTACATGCATTGCGAACTGTTTATCTGTGCAAGGTTGCAGTTACAGGAGAGCATTCGCTTTTGTCAAGTGTTTGCAAGTTCCATTATTCCCCGTTTGTTGTTGCATCTCTCCACTGTTCTCTGTTGGTTCTTCCGCACTGCGGCGCCGTTGCTTGTTTATTTTTTATTTTTTTAAAGAGACAAAAGGGATCTGCTCGTAGGAGTGTAGTACGCATGCTTGGCACGGTTTGTCTGTGGACCTCCTACAATTCGCTGATTCCTTTTCGTTCACAATCATCCCGTAAATGCGTATGCATGGTTTGTTGCCGTTGAAATTATTATTATTCACCGAGGAAAATTCGATTATTATGACGGTTTGGGGTGCTTGCTATCTTTCACCGTAGTAGATGCTTGTTAACTTTGTTTTGGGCCTTCTCCCCCCCTTGAATTCTGCTCTTCCTCACTGTGAAGTACACTATGGACATTGATCTTTCATATGGTGACCTTGAAGCTCATTCACTTGATACGGTTGTGCCGAATCATGAAATCGTCCGAACGTTCAACGTTTCCGGCAACAGTATACCTCCCGATGTCTTTGTGGATATGGTGAGGGAACATATCGTTCGCATGAAGAAACTGGAGGAACTTGACGTCAAGAACAATCGAGTAGGCCCCCCTGGCGCGCAGTGCCTCTGCAAGGCCCTCATTCGGCATTGTCCCAAACTGCGTTACCTTGATATAAGCGAAAACAGTATCCTCGATGAATCCCTGGTGGATGTCGCATATTTACTTGACCAAGGTTGTATCGAAACACTTTTACTGGTGAACTCTCACATAACCCCGCGTGGAGTGCCAACTCTCTGTGATGGACTCCTCAACAGCAAGTGCATCACTAATTTGTCCCTTGCTTTCAATATGCTTGGTGATGCGGGAGCCTCACTCCTCGCCCGAGCACTCGGAGCTCATCCGACGCTGCGCTCGCTCGACATTAGTGACAACCGCATCGGAGATGAGGGAGCCATTGATATCGCCGATTATCTTTTTCTCTCTCCCTACTCGAGGCTAGAGAGTGTTTTTCTATCCGTCAACGTCATTGGCGACACGGGTTTCAGCGCCATCGGGGAGGCGTTGTCTCGCACTAGCAACACTCGCCTCTCACACTTAGACCTTGGATGCAATGCTAACGTCGGGCCCGAGGGAAGGTGCGCATTTATTCATTACGTGGAGCACATGCGCCATCTCTACTCGTTGGATTTGTGCTCCTCCAATCTTTCTGATGAGGATATGCAGGCGCTAGTACATGCAGTGCTTTCCCCAACGTGTGGTATCGGACTGATTGAGTGGTACAACAACCCTGACGTCCGCCTTTCAACGGAAATTGAATTGGATGCGGCACTTAAAACAAAGAGAAGCGACCGGGAGATTAGGGACATGCGCACGCGGCGGTTCTGCGTTGCTGCTGCCAGCGTCTTCAGTGTTGTTGCGTTAACCTACCTTGGCTCCGTGCTGCTTAAAAGGAGGCGGGTCGCAGCGCGCTGATTCAGGCGGCGAATAGCCTCATGTTACTGCGAACCATTTTGTGCCTTACTTTCCTTCCATCACAGCGCATAAGCCCGCTCTACCTGTCAACATGATTTCCCCGCCCTTTTCCCCCTTTTCATTTCTCACTTACCGAAGTGCTTAATTTGTCTTCCATCAACAGCAACAGTATTATTATTGTTATTATCATTATTAACGTGGATGGTGGTCTTCACTACTGCATTGCCTCCTCTTCACACTCTCACGGCTATTTATCTTCTCATCTTTTTCATTCGGCCAGTCTCGCTTTGACTCAGGTACGTGAGTGTGAAGTAAATGAATGTGAGGAAGAGCGATTATATGTATATATTTACATATATATCAATGTGTACTGAGGTGTGTTTATGTGGACGGGAATAGAGAATGAAACAACTAAGGATTAAACTGCTAAACCGACTGCGTGGCGGAATGGGAGACAAAAATAAAAAATCAAAGAAGTGAAAGGTGAGGTTGCTAGAGGAAAAATAAGTGAGAGCGTAGAGTCTTTTGATTATCAAGGTGGAGAGGATTAAAACATATAACTGAAGTCGGTAATAAAAGGCGGTATGTCACGAAACGAGACCGTAGCTCGAAGTTAATCGTAAAAGTAACGTATAAAAAAAAGGAACCAGCGAACGGAAGCGAAAGCGAAAGTAAGGTCATCCACAATTGGGCCTCTTCAAAACGAAAGAAAAAAGAATGAATTAATACGTGCTTGTATTTAATTACATTTCTACCAATCACTTAACGTAATACACCATTCATATATATATAATACAGAAACAGATATGTATTAAAGCGGATATTTTGTAAGCTTCAGCCACGATGAAGCGTAAAGAAACTTGCCTCAGTGGGAGAGCTATAGCTACGTTCCCGCAAACAAATATTGGGTCTCATGTGCGAGTCTGTGTTTTTAT
>NW_027124970.1:4845-6649 GCF_001457755.1 Trypanosoma equiperdum | reverse complement strand
AAAAAAAAAAAGAGAGAGGTAGCTGGACGTAACGAATAGCAGCGTCAACGTGTAGAGGGTTGCAACTTCGTCAACAGCAGTTGTATTCAGAGGTTGGTTTCTTTATTTCTGATTTTTCTCCCTTCCCATGTACATCTTACCTTCCTACTGCTCTCCCCTTGATGTCAATCCTTCTTCTGTTCATGTAAAGAACCGAAGGAAAAGTGCCGCCACTACCTCCAAATCTATAAGACACGGCCATTTCACCACTACGGACCTAAAAGGGTAAAAAGAGAGAAGAAGAAAAAAAAAAAAGGAGTACTGCACCCGAGCTCCACCACCAAAAGGGGAACCTTATTATTAGACAAGGCAAGGAGGGGAAAGAAAGTAACGAGTGATTAGGTAAGGAGAAAAAGAGACACTGTTCCATGGCAGCCAGTAGAAGTGATGAACCGTTTGACCCCTTCAAGGAGTTTGGTGGCTCCCCTGCACCGGTTGCCGCACCTCCAACAGCTGCAACGCCTTTCCAACCTCCAATGGCTCAACCAACGACTGCGTCATACGGGCAAACGCCTCAACCGTACGCTCCAATGGCTCAACCAACAGCTGCGTCATACGGGCAGCCGGCTCAACCGTACGCTCCAATGAGTCAACCGTCACCTCAGCCATACGCTCAACCAAATCAACCGTTTGCGGGTGTCACTGGCACATATGGAGGACAACCATCAGGACCTCAGATGTCTCCGTCACCCACAGGAATGGTTCCTCCTGCCGGTGTGCCTGGTGGAACTTACGGAAGCCAATCACCACCTCCTCCCCTTCAACAGCAACAAGGGGGCGAAATCTTTGCACAACCGTCGATGAAGATTTGGACCATCGAATTCTATCAGCAGTTTTTTGATGTAACCACTGAAGTTGTGCTCAACCGCATGAGGGATTCACTTATCCCCACCATGACACCCGATTATATGAAGAATCACACATGGGTAGCAGGTACCGGATCACTTGCTGATGTGGCGACCGACGGTCAGGATACCGCAAACACCGTTAAACCTGACCTCTACGGTCCATTTTGGATTTGTACCACATTGTGGATGTTGCTCGGTATTGTGAGCAACATCATGAGCCGCATTGAATATGGTAGGAATCCCAACCATGACAAGAAGTGGACATATGATTTCACTATGGCATCCATAGCGAGTCTTGTTATTTACCTCTACTGCTTTGGCTTCAGCTGTATTCTGTGGGGTGTGATGAGGTTTAAAAGTCTACCCTTGTCACTGACAGACACACTATGTCTCTACGGTTACAGCATGTTTGTTTTTATTCCTATTACGATCCTATGTGCTATTCCTATATCATTTGTTCAGTGGTTTCTTGTACTGATGGGCGGTGGTCTTTCAACTGCGTACCTGCTCACGAATTTCGGAAAGCTGTGGAAAGCAATGCTACCCGCACAGTGGCATCTTGGGTTGTCGGGGCTGGTTGCTGTGCTTCATCTCCTTATTACATTGTCGTTCAAGTTTTACTTCCTTAACTACAGCTTTTAGGTGGTGATCGTTTCGCCATATTTACACGTTAGTCACGCCGTGTCTGCTTCCACTTGTTGCTATTGTGTTATTACTGCCACCGTCGCTATTAACGTTTTGTTATTGCTTACCTTCCAAACCGCCAAATGAACCGTTTATTAACTTCCTTTTTTTTTTTTTCTTCTGCTTCTTCCTTTTGTTTTGGAGGGAGAGAGGAGGAGCGGATATGAGGTGATGATGATGAGGTGCGGGTTGGCATGGTTGGTTGTTGATATGAAAGGGAAACCAAAGGAGAA
>NW_027124970.1:464-4835 GCF_001457755.1 Trypanosoma equiperdum | reverse complement strand
GGGGGGGAAAAAGGAGAAATTGATGGC
Source organism: Trypanosoma equiperdum (assembly GCF_001457755.1). Taxonomy (NCBI): domain Eukaryota; phylum Euglenozoa; class Kinetoplastea; order Trypanosomatida; family Trypanosomatidae; genus Trypanosoma; species Trypanosoma equiperdum. The sequence goes on along the minus strand of NW_027124970.1, from coordinate 4,808 downwards.
TGGAAGGTAAACTGGACGAAAGGAGGGGAAGGAGAGGCGTAAGCGTTGGAGAGGAGCGAATGAAAGAAAAAGAAAAGAAAAAAAGGTTGTGTGAAAAGGACTGACTGAGAGAAGATATGGATATATGAAGGATGAAAAAGGAAGAAGTGACTAGCGATCATGTGCGCGTGAACTGAAGAGAAGAGGATAGACCCATATGGAAGGTTTTTTGAGAGGGGGAAAAGAAAAAAGAAAAACTACTGAATTTTTATTGGCGCCTTCACGAAGGAATAATGTGAAGGCAGCTACAAGGTGATTCTATCTCACCCTCTGATTGATTCTCTTCACTCACACATACCGATGCATTCCATGCCACCACACTATCCAATTTTCATGGAATTGTGACGAGTTCTGTATTGCTGTTATACCATTTTTATATTTTGTTACATTGTGCTACCTGTGGTTACTATTGTTGTTGTTGTTGTTTTCTTTTTGGTGGAACGTAAGAAACACTAATGAATATGTTGCACTATCTCAAACATACGTGATTTTCTTCCGCTTTTCATGGAACCAACTGTATATGCGATGTTTCAGGCCTTGCGCGCTGTAAGGAAACCAAAGGGCAGGAAAAGACAGAAAGGCTGTAGCATAGGTAAAATTAATTAAAAAAAAATACTTAACCAAAAAAGAACAAAAAGGAAAATGCGGCCCGTGATTGTGATGCTTCTCCACGAAGAACAAGACACCGGCGCATATATGATAAAGTATCTCGTCACTAGAGGAATGGATTTTGTCATGTTTCGTTGCTGGGAAGAACGGGTTGCTTCGCTTGTGCCCAAAGCTGCTGGTGAGACGATTCGGTGCCTACCGGTGGCAAACAAGCCCCATCATTATGTACCGTGTCTGGTTAATTCCACAGCAGCTCCCAGCACTGAATCTGAATCATTAGTAACAACCTCAACCTCTTTAGCACCCGTATCTTCCAATGTTGCGGAGGATTGCCGCATCCGTGCCGTGGCGAGCTTTGGTGGCTCGATGAGTGTTAATGATGAATTATCCTACTTTGAATCGATTCGCTCCCTCATGCGGTCGTGCTTGGAGAAGAGGATTCCCGTCATTGGGCATTGCCTCGGAGGCCAGTTGCTTTCAAGTGCGCTGGGCGGCCGCATTGTGCTTTCAGAAAATATTGAAGTTGGTTGGTATGAAATGGTGGTGGAGGAGGCGGAGGATGTGAAGGATTGGTTCGGTGGACGGAAACGCTTCGATGCGTTTCATATTCACACGGATTCCTTCACCATCCCACAAGGTGCTCGCCGAATTGTAACCGGGGCATATTGTGCCAATCAAGCCTTTCAGGTTGGGGATCAGTTTGCTCTGGGAATGCAATTTCATCCTGAAGTGGATGAGGATAAGGTGAGAAGCCTCATTTCTTCTCAATTCCCCACATTATACACTGAAGAGGAACTTGCAGATATTCTCAGAAAAGGAGCGGAAGGTGCGAAAACGCCTGATGGGAGGCTACTTGTGTCCCCAGGTTCCATGACACGCGAGTGTATTGAAAAGTGCCTTCGTGAGGGACGTATCGAACAGAACCGTCCCATTGCAGACAGTATTTACGACACGTGGTGTTCTGGTTTCCTTTTTTAAGGTAATCGCAACAGTTTGGCGGAGGGGCGCCATAATCTTATTATGGCGCTTGAAGGGAAGGGGTTAACACGACACACGTATACGCGAGAGCTGCACGTTTATTTCGTAAAAAAAAAAAAGAGTATAAGGGAATCAATGGATGTTAGAACGAAATATAGTAATTTCCAAAAAGAAAAAAAAAGAGATGGATATAATTTTCCTTTTTTTTTTAAGGGAAAGATATAAATATATATATATATATACGGGGAGTGAAAGCAGAAAGATTGCGCCAAAGATATGGTATAACTTTTAACTCGCAGAAAAACAGTGAAAAAAAACAAAAAAAGAACGATAGACTAATCGATAAAAAATAAAGTAGCTTTACTTCACCACTCCATGACACTTGCGCTGAACTGTGTATTTTTTAAAGGCAAGTAATAGAGAAAAGTGGAGACATAACCGAACGGGTGTACGCGTGCTTCTGGGAAGGCGAATATTTGTGCTTGCCTTTTTTTTTGTGTGTTTTTTTATACGGTTTCCCCCCCCCCCACACTTGATACTTTTCTATCGTTCAGCATCTGAATTTTTTTTTTGTCGCGTAGCATAATCGTGTCCCATCTTCTTTTTATTTTCCGACAGCAAGAATAACGAAAACAAAAGGGAAATTATTCCTTATTAACCTTTCTTTTTTTTACCTATTTATATGAATATAAATTGAAATATATTGAAATATATATATATATATATGCGTATTTTTTCCTCGATATTAATTTTTAAAAAATCAGTGAAAAAAAAAAAGAGGTATCTTGCACCTGTGCGCAGTAGCTGGAAGGTAAACGAACTCATTTCCGTGGGGAGTGGAGACGTTCTTCCACTTAACCCCATCAAACGATGTCGCCTTTATTTTTATTTATGCATCTCTCCATCTGACTTAATATGCATATATAAATATATGTGGCTGTGTTTATACTATTTGCATGTATTCCCTCTTTTCCCCTTTTATTTTTATTTTATTCTGCTTTGCTTTCTTTTTTCTCCGTGCTCCAACAACTTATTACCATTGGTTATGGTACGGTAAATAAATACATATATTTAATTGGTCAACTCGAAAAAAAGGAAGAAAGAAAATTATTCAGATATATCACAGAATAAAGCAGGCATCTTCTTTGTTGTTGTTGTTGTTTTTCGTTCGTTCTATCAAAAAAAAAAAAACAACAACCACACAAGCGGGAGAACAATATATATAAAGAAAAAAAAGGAAAGGGGTCCACCACAATCAAAAATAGACCGGTAAACACTTTTGTTTTTTTCTTTTTTGTTACTTCCCCCTGGTGCTGTTGGCGTATTATTACTATTATTATTATCATTATTACTACTACTATAACTATTACCATGTCTGACGAAAAAATTAACGTGCATCAATATCCATCAGAGACCGATGTGCGTGGCTTGAAAGCCCGAAACGGAGGTGCCTGTGAGGTTCCTTTTGAAGAAAATAATGAACCCATTCCCAACCGGAGTGCCAATCCACAGGAAAAGAATGAAAACGAGTTGGTGGGTGATAATGCGGACAATGAAGCACATGATGCCGTTGATGTCAACTACTGGGCTCCACGACAACTGCGTTTGGATTACCGCAACTATATGGGTGAGTTTCTTGGAACCTTCGTCCTACTTTTCATGGGTAATGGTGTAGTGGCCACAACAATTTTGGATAAGGATTTGGGATTTCTCAGCATCACGCTTGGTTGGGGAATTGCCGTTACGATGGGTCTTTATATTTCATTGGGAATATCTTGTGGTCATCTTAACCCGGCGGTTACCCTCGCCAATGCCGTTTTTGGTTGTTTCCCATGGAGGCGGGTACCCGGTTACATCGCAGCACAAATGCTCGGTGCTTTTGTTGGTGCGGCATGTGCTTATGGTGTTTATGCTGATCTTCTGAAGCAACACAGCGGTGGGTTGGTTGGTTTTGGTGATAAGGGTTTTGCCGGTATGTTCAGCACGTACCCACGCGAAGGGAATCGTCTCTTTTACTGCATCTTTTCCGAGTTTATCTGCACAGCAATTCTTCTCTTTTGCGTCGGTGGCATATTTGATCCCAATAACTCACCTGCCAAAGGACATGAACCGCTGGCAGTTGGTGCTCTTGTGTTTGCTATTGGAAACAACATTGGTTATGCATCCGGTTATGCGATTAATCCGGCTCGTGATTTTGGTCCAAGAGTTTTCTCCGCTATTCTCTTCGGTTCCGAGGTGTTTACGACGGGAAATTATTACTTTTGGGTGCCGTTGTTTATCCCCTTCTTGGGAGGCATTTTTGGCCTTTTCCTCTACAAATACTTTGTTCCCTACTAATACACGCGCAAAGGTTATAAGACGAGCAACGTAGTGAAAACAACCCCCTTTTCTCCTTCTCCCTTTTCTCCCCTTCCTCTCCAAAAAAAAAAGGAAAACAAAAAAAAGAAACAGAGCCAAAAAAAGGGGGGAAAAGAACAAGACAAAATGAAAGTAAACGAATGAAAATTGTACTGATGTTGAAGGAAGAAAAGAAGGGAAAAGGGGGAAAGGAACCGCTTGCGGGTTGTAGCATTTAGACTTAAAGATAAGCTCTGAAGTGTAACCGTGACATTTTCTTTGCGCATTTGCATATTCAAGTGCTTGCGACTCTCGCGAGAAGCAAACAGAAAATGGAAGGGGTCCATTTAAGGGAAAAAAAAAAGGGATTTAAGAAGAGAG
>NW_027124970.1:0-418 GCF_001457755.1 Trypanosoma equiperdum | reverse complement strand
TTATTATTATTATTATTATTATTATTAATTCTTTGTTTGTTTATCATCACTATCATGCTTACGATTATTAAAATCAGTATCATTAAGTGACATTAATAAGCGATAAAATGTACTGGACGAAGCAAATGTTCGAAACGATGTTTTTCTGTTGTTGTTTTCGTTGTTCTTAATTTGTTTAATTAAGTAGCGGAAAATGCAAGTAACCAACAGTAACAGCAACAGAAACGAAAAAAAAAAAGAAAGAAGAATGGGGATATGGAGTTTTGATTCGTCTTCGCGTTCTGTTATGTTGGGTTTGCTGTTGCTGTTGGTGTTACTGTTAACTCTCTCTCTCTCTCTGTCTCTGTGTGTGTGTCTGTGTCTGTGTGTGTTTATTTTCAGTTTGTTTGTATTTAATTAATCCTCCTCCTCCTCCTCC
>NW_027124971.1:1335-1711 GCF_001457755.1 Trypanosoma equiperdum | reverse complement strand
AAGTCTCTGACGTATCAACGGTTATGAAAGGCACATGATAAAAGTAGATGGTTATGATGGGTAACGCGTCAACCAGCAGAAATCTTAGTATTTCTGAACCAAAAACTATAACAACTAACTATTTTCATTCATATAGCAATTCATGGAGTGGAAATGTGAGTTTACTGAGTAGCTGAAAGCATTTACTGTAAAGTTCTATGTGTGGTTGAAGCTAAATAGAAAAACAATGTATGCGCACTCAAACACAAAATGAAGACACTAAGCATACAATTATAAACACATCTATCATAACAATATCGAAAACTCGACAATATACTTATACAGCGTTACCTTAACTAACCACATTAGTTGTTACAATTGAACATATTTATTAAAC
>NW_027124971.1:0-1325 GCF_001457755.1 Trypanosoma equiperdum | reverse complement strand
TTTGGTATCTTGAGAGTTTTACTATTCCTGTTGCTATCACATTTAGTATGTATAAGCGCTGTGTTCCTTCAAAATGAAGAAGTAAATGGCATAACAAATATGACAGAGGATTACTCTAAGAAGGCCAGGGTATTTGTGGTTGTAGTTAAACGCAAGAAACTAAAGGACGGCGTCGACTCATATTGAGTGCAAAAATAAGCCATGTTGAAATTATTACAATTGCAATGGGAGGGTTGTGTAGCCATGTTAAAAGGCATAAATGGGTTATGGAATTTTTAGAGAAACAGGATGCAAGTAATGAGGATATTGTTATTTATTTGTATGGATCTGATGTTATTGTTAGTGATTGAGAGAAATATGGAACAGCAATAGAATATTTTATACAAAATACTGCTGAAAATGAAGAGAAGTTTAGTGGAGAAGATATAGTAAAAGAGAACCATATTTCCCCTATTCTATTCATGACAACATCGGAGTGTTATGCGCCTCAATTGTATTGCTTATGAATTCAGATCACAAGGAGCATGTGTAAAGAGGTTACTGGTTTTCTAATGTTGGGCACAGAAAAGAAGAGAAAAAATTACATCGTTTAATAAAATCACCTCTGAGTGGAAAACCCTATCTTAGTGGTGGAAGCTTGATAGACAGAGTTTGGGCATTTAGAAAATTTGAATATGCTTTTGGAGAGTTACTAAAGAGAAGTGAGGAGTGGTGGTCAGAGCAGAGTATTTACAAACCATTGTTAATATGGAGTGCCATTCAGGAAGATGGTGTCGGCCAAATGTTTTTGTTGAAGGGGGAATTATCGAATTAGTTTATGGAGAGAGATTCTTTTATATTCCAAATAGTGGTGAAATTTGGAAGTCTTTATTCATTTATTTTCAAGTTCAGCCAATTCTGTGGAAAGAGAAAGCGAATTTAATTGTTAGAAATCCTACAGAGCACGGTCAGCTGGTATAAGGAGTTGAAAGGGTGGAAGTATGGTTCGGCGGACTTGAATAAAATTCGATCTTATGTTGTAAATAAAGAGAAATCAAACATTTAATATGGACAGGTTAATGGTCATGTGGTAAAGAAGAGAATTTGTTTAAAACGAAGAAATTGTAGGAAGCGGCAGAACAATAAAGTAACGATAACCTCGTGTAGGCACAGAAAAAAATTATGATATCACTTGGCCAAAAAATCTGTTACTGCCTTTTTTTAACCGACGCCGCAAAACCTGAGCAGTGTATCCAGCTGTGAAGCTACACAGACAGCCACCTACCTAACCAAAGCTGAAGTGACACAAAAGTGGTGCCACAAATAGCAGTAAATAAAGAAAAAGG
>NW_027124973.1:4642-6191 GCF_001457755.1 Trypanosoma equiperdum | reverse complement strand
GGGTACTGGACCCTGGCACTACGTTGAGGTGGACCGCATCGCCAGGGAAAATGGGGAAAACGTTCCGATACTGTAATACTTTTTAATTAAGATAGAGAAATTATTAAGAATTTGAAATTTATTAAAGTGTGAAATTTATTTAAATTATGTTTCATTGTGTTCTATAGCTATAAAGTAGTATGATGATACGGTATTAGAAACAAGTCCTATTATAATTTTGTTGATTTTATTTGCATTACAAATAAAATTTAGTGTTATAATAGTAATAGTAACATTGTAATGCTACTGGTGAAAACTAAATTGACGCCAAAAATATAAGCGAATAAAATGGTGACTAGTGTGAAATGGAAATAGATAAGTGAAAGATCAAGAGAAATATTATAAGAGGAAACTGGTAATGACAGAGATAGAAGTATGCGTAAGAGAAATATACGCATTGTCATACACAAAAATAAAGAGTGTCCATCATTACACACAAGGAAAAGAAAGAGGGCACGATAAGGTGAAACAGGGGAAAGTGAACAAGAGAAATGAAGTCAGTACGGTGTTAGAAGTCATAGAAGCAGTACACAATAAAGTTAGAAAGGACAGAATGTAAAAACTTGATGCATATCAGCAGAAAGTAGAGGAAAGTGATAAATCAAGGAGGAGACAGTTCTCTATAATTCATTAAAAAGTGAATAAATTATATTTAAAGGATAATTGTAGCGACAGCAGTAGCAGTAGTTTATAAAATCAAACTAATAGAAGTACATAATTAAATCGTATATTCGGTAATTATCACAGGAAGGTCGTAAAATTCTTAGTATATATTAAATAATAAGTGCACCTAGCTACTTCATTTACTATAACAATATACGTAAATGAAATATGTATAAAATAGAAGGTAAAATGGTTCCCCGTGGTGAAAGGCGCCACGTGAGTACGATACTAACCTCTAAAACAAAAAATGTAATCTTACACTCAACGATAAGCTGCATATAATGAGTGCGCCCCTTTTAATACATGAGTTATAACAATATCAAGGTATGGTTTATATGTGTAAACGTATTTTCCTTTAATGAACACTTTATAAACGTGACAAAATTTTTTCTTATGTATTTATATAATTTTATAAGACATTAAAAACTTCTATTAGTATGGTAATAGTAAGTAATGAAGTGAATGAAAATAATTTGTATAATAATAGTTTATTTGGTCTTTATTGTTATGTGTATTAGCGTTGTCGTGTCGCACTACAGCTTTAAATTTTCGTCGAGGATGGGTATATGAGATTATTTGGTTGTGGCTGGAATACCTTCAATAGATAATGATGAAAGGTTCAATAGGAGGAATTTATAAAGGAAAACCTGTTGGAGTTATTCTGAAGTGGAAAGGAAGTCAAATAGTTTCAGTGGAAAGTTGCTTATAATTTATGCCCTCTCACCTCATACAAATAACAATTGTGAGCTCAGAGATGTTGTTGGAACAGAGGGTTCTTTAAACAAGGATACTATTATTTTGCCTGCTTGTGATTTGAACCAAACAACAAATAAAACAGTAGGAGGTG
>NW_027124973.1:0-4632 GCF_001457755.1 Trypanosoma equiperdum | reverse complement strand
GGTAATTTTGGTTGGGAAGCAGAACTCACGATGGGTAAAAAACATATTTGTGGTTCACCTAATTTATTTTCTTACAGTTTCTAAGTTTTTTGTATAACTATCACAAACTTTACTCGTATATAATGCAATTAAATTGGGTGAATTGAGAACATTACTAATAACGTCGACATTACATTTAGTGTATTGAAGCTCTGTAACTCCTCAAAAGAACACAACAGAAAATATAACAAATATAATACATGATGTGTATAAGAACCCCAGAGTCTTTGTGGTTGCAGTTCAACCTCATATAACGCAGTGATGGTGTAGGCTCATGTTGAGTGCAAAACTAAGTAACATTGAAACTACTACAATTGCTATGTGATGTTTGTATAGTCATGTTGAATGGTCTAGATGTGTTATGAAATATTTAGAAACAGAATACAAGTGAGGAAGGTATTGTAATTCATTTGGATGTGTCTGATGTTATTGCTTCTGATCGTTATATGTATGAGAATACAGTGGAATCCTTTATACAAAATAGTGCTGAAAATGAGGAAAATTTAGTGAAGAGGATATAGTCAAAGAGCACGTACAGAGATGATGTTGGCTGTTTTAATGTTAGACACAGAAGAAAGAGGATAAAAAATTATCTCATTTGCTTAAAATACCTCCTAGTGGAAAACACTATCTTGATGGTGGTGGTTTGATAGCTAGAGTTTATGTATTTAAGAAATTTGAATATAGATTTGGAAAGTTATTAAAGGGAAGTGAGGAGAGGTGGTCGGAGCAGAGTATTTACAAACCTTTACTAATATGGAGTGCAACTTAAGAATAAGTTGTTGGAAAAATATTTGTTTTGAGAAGAGGCATAATTGCATTGGATTATGAAGAGAAAGATTTTTTACTATTCCCACAGTGTGGTGATTGGAGAATCCCCATTCATTCATTTTTCTGGTCCATTGATTGCATGGGAGCACAGGAGTAAGCTAGTTATTAACAACATAAGTTGGTATGCACAACTGGAAAGACAAGAATTTAGCGCAGGATATTTGGGAAAAATTCAAACTTGTGCGATATCGTGAGAGAAGTTAGACTCTGATTGTGCGGATATATGCCCTACGGCTCCTAGAAGTGGGGAATTGTTTAAACTCAGATGTAAGGCCAAACCGTAAATGGAACAAAGAAAATATAAAAAAACACAGCCGATCCAAGCAGGCTAACCCAGCAAGAAAGCAGACTGGTGCTAGCCAATGAAGCTTACAGCAAATCTATTTTTCCGGAAAAGCAAACAAAAGAACAAATGAAATGTTTTTTTAGCTTATCAGAACTATCGTTGCGAAAAAGAAATAGGCTCAAGTTCATAGGACAAAATCCTCCAGCCTGCATAGGCAAAAATGTACAGGCAGCGAAGAATAGGCGATTTCGTGACTTACCGGCACAGGAATCAAACGGCCGAACCAATTATGTAGCAAGTACCAGAAAAAAAAAGAAAACCAAAGACCCGGGTTATAAGCGGCGTGGTGCACGCGGGCAAACAGGTGGCCAGTCTGCGACACAGAACTTGAAGCAACTGTTTAACATGAAGTAAGCCTCAGAAAGACGCGGAACCAAAAATAACCTAACGCATCATGAAGAAACAAAAAGAGCAACTGACTATTAAACAAGAACCACAACCACAGATGAGGCGGTAGAAACTATGAGGGCACGCGAGAGTGCAAACTAGCCACTAGCGGTAATCAAACTGTCGAGACAATGCAGAAACCGAAGAAGTCACACCAACCAACAACAATATCCAAACAAACAACAACCAAGAGAGGCAAAAGAATTATTTTGAGCTCTAAAAGCCAACTAGATCTTGAATTAACTTCAACTTAGAAGCAGAAGCTCCCCTCAGTTTTACCCCACACATAGAAATTCTAGCTAATATTTGCATGTATGATAAATGGAACTGGAATTCCGTTGAGTAAAAACACCTGTCCAAAATTCAGCAGATGTAGAGAGGCTTCTATTTCTTTGTGCATTTCGCTTTACGTATCAATTCAAAAGCAGTAATTCAACAAGACAGGGCCAATGCATGGAATAGAAATGATCGAGCTTCAGTTAGAAAAACTTACAATATAAAGAGGAGAGCAACAACATCCACAAGAAAAGAAACTAAGGAATATGCACCAAAACCAACTACAAAATCTAAAAAAATCTATAAATAGTAGCTAATTCCGAGATTAGATTCAGCCATAGCGTGTGAACTGCACTTAACCAGAAAAATGGCCATATACTTAACTATAAAATAACTGCACTTCAGTTAAAAATCAGTAAAGAAAACAGTGAAATTAGTTGCTAGACTGGTTCTTAGAGCCATGAACGCCGGTGCAGATATTCAAATAGTGCGGTGAACATGAAATATGTGTCAATTTGAAGGCATACATAATAGAGGGAATAGAGGAAAGGGAGATGGCGAAAGGAGCTGCAAGAAGAGATTTTGAAGGTAATTTTGTGAAGCAGGGAGACTTATCGCCAACATCATTTGAAAAAGATAACAAAAGAAAATGAGCAACTGAGATCAGTTACCGTTTTCTTAGTGAAGAAACATGCATGAGACAGTATATATATAGCTGAAACTTCTGCTATTAGCACAAAATAAAAGAACTAAGGGCATTGGCGCCTATAAAAGCATTTACATACTGCGACTATCGTTCCCTCAAACAGGGTTGCAGTGACAGCGATGCGAAGTTTGCCACCGAACACTGACTGAGGCTGAGTAAAATTGTACAACCCAGATGGCCGACACAACCACCTCAACGTTCCCTCTTATTCTATTAACACATGAGCAAGAAAAAGTGACTATGATAGCCGTAAAAACACCAGCAGCATTGCTTCTAACAACTGTAACACTGGCAGGCGTGGTAACCGGTGTAGAAGTCGACAAAGGAGTAAACGCTGCAGCATATGCCTTAATGTGCTGCCTAGTGGAAATAGCCCACAAAAGGCCCCGAAGCCGCCTACAGACGCCAACATAAAACAAATCGGCGCAATAGTAGCGGCAATAAACCTCATAGTGCAAGGCGGCAACGTAACAAAAAACGCCATAGACCGCAGAGCCAAGCCTTACGGTGAAGTGACAGAAGGCGAGCCAGTTAAGAAGGTGTGCACAGAGCCGGCATGGGATTTCTGCAAAGCCGGCGGCGAGCAACTCCACAACAAAAAAGATAGCGGCGAATACAAGGTATGGGAGAAGCTGGCAGGAAGAAAAGCAGCCACAGCAAGAATGAAAATCATTTCTGACTCAATGCAGCAGCTGCGAGCAAAAGCAGCGGCCCTAAACACCCCCGACCACGAAACGGCAGCAAACAAAGCATTGGCAGGGGCATTGTTTGGTGATGGCCTCGACAATGAGAAAAGCAAAAAGCTCCCGGCAAGCGGCAATCATGTTGCTTTATGCGGAGCAGCCGACGGCGAAGCGGGGGGAACAGCCACAGGGAAGAGCCTAAAGCACGACCTGATCTGCCTGTGTGGAAAAACGAGCGGGGACTCGAGCACAGGCCTGAAAGCTTGTGCAGCGTTGAGCAGCGACCCGAACGTGGGCATCGCAGCTGGAGCAGACATCAACGCAGACTGGGAACGGATCAAAGACGGATGCAAGAAAGCAGCAGGAAACCAACCGCTGTCGGCAGCTGCAATACATGCGCAACTAGCGGCATTCTATACCGCCATAGCAACGCCAAAAGGCACTGGCTTCAACCGCTACAATACACTAGGACATGTAGACGGTGCCGGGACGACAGGCTGCGACGGCGCAGCAAGTGCAGCCGGCGGAAAGTGCGTGCAATACAAAGCAGCAGAGATCAGCGATGGCAGCGGTCCAGAATGGGCAATCAAGCTACGGGCTGCTGCAGCGGCAGTGGAAAATATCCAACAGAAGAAGAAGACCATGGAAATTCTTGAACAACAAGCACATCGACTTACCGACACAATAAACTCTTTGCTCCATGAACCCACCGACTTAAAACCGCAAAAAACAGACACCAAGCAAGCAGTACTACCGCAAATGACAGAAAGCGACTGCAAAAAACACCAAAAAAGCGATGATTGTAAACCCCCCTGCAAATTGAACGAGAATGCCACTGATAAAAATAAAAAGTGCTGATCAGATCCCGTAAAAGCAGCAGAACAACAAGCAACCCAAGCAGGAACAGGAACAGGAGATACAGGGACAGCAGCCACATCTTGGTGTGCAAGACACGGAACTGATAAGTCAAAATGTAAATATGAGAAAAGCTTCAGATGAAAGGGAGAAACTTGCAAAGATTTCGGTATTCTCTTCAATAAGAAATTTGCTCTGAGTGTGGCTGCGGTTATGAGTTCGGTGGTATTTTAGGTATTTTTATTTATAAACATGTTGTTTTTTAAGAAACGTTTTCCGCAAAACTTTTCTATTATTTTTTCTACATTTTGATATATTTTTACACTTCATAATTTAAATGTACGACTTTTTAGTAACATTTGTATAAATGTGGTCTATTGGTATAACGTAGTATGTTTTTAAGATATGGAAAAAATGCTATTCTAATTTTGTTTTTTATAGATATTAGTTGGAGATACAACAATAATGATAATGATAATAATAATAATTGGAGAGTGTTGTGAGTGTGT
>NW_027124974.1:4608-6281 GCF_001457755.1 Trypanosoma equiperdum | reverse complement strand
TTGAATTCACTTTAAAGACATCATAAATTTTTAATGTTGTGTTTTTCGCCCATTACTATACTGGAAAACCCAGAAGCATTCTTTTTCTACTGGTAATTTCGAGACAGAAATACAAAGGCGAGCAGAAAACAGGCTGCGATGAAACAAAAGTTTTTGTTTCGTATTTTTCTGGCGCTGGCGCTTTGCACAACAAATCAACCCGTACGTGCGAGGACTGCAAAGTATGCAACCATGGCGGCACCATTCAAAGCGCTCTGCACACTAACGGGAGAACTGAAGAAAACACACGCATATGCCAATTCTAAGCTAACAGCCGCAAATAACGAAATAGCAGCCCTGACGAAAACAAAGCAGCAACTCGACGTCTTTGCAGCAATAAAAAACCACGACGGCTCCGGAAAGCTGGCCACAGCAATAGCGGCCACGGCAGCCAAACTAATACAAAACAAAAAAGACGATTTACTGACACTAGCGGCAAAGGGCCTAACTGCAACAGCGAAAGCAGCGCTGGCAGCAGGCAACGCAACCGAGTTTTTTTCGCTGCTTAGTCAAGCCAATGGAGCGGAACCAAACAACGGCGGCTGTCTACTATCAACGGTAACCTCTGCAACGGCAGGAACATGGACAGGACTGCAAGCAGAACTGCCGGGCTGCGATTCGTCACCGCTAACAGAGGTAACAAAACCAAAGAGGACAGCAATAAACGCGCCCAACTTCGACGCAGTGGAAACAGTAGCAGATGTAGGGAACCCGAATACTTTCAACCAGAACAAATGCATCTTTTTCGGCACGCCCGGGACGGCAGGAGAAACCCTAGGCGGGGTCACCTACGCGGCCAACAAGATAGAGTATGCAGCGGGCGCTATTTCAATAGACAGCACTCCGGCCCTAAAAATAACCGGCTTGAAAGGACCGGCAATCCAGACCGATCAGCCGCGGTTCAAAGAAGCAAAAGAGGCCATAGCAGCGCTTGAAACAGCGACATTCGGCCAGGCAGCCAAAGCCGACGAAACTCTCTATAATGCATTAATAGAGGATGAGACGTTCCTGGCGGCAGCATTGCAGATTATAGCTAACATCAGTAAAAAGGCAGAACGATAGAAACAGAGGAGGCGACCCTAAACAAGATAAAGGGCGTCATAGGCACAGAGGCGTCGAAGTTTTCGGAAAAATACTTAAACAAAATACGCCAAACACCAGTGCCAAAACAAGCAGACTGGGACATCGAGCTGACAGAAGACAAACTTCTAAATCTAGGTGATGACGATCAATATGCAAAATTGCTTCACTACTACGCCAGCCGGCAGCAACCCAAAGTAGGCGAAGCCACATGCCAACCAGAAACTGCGACACCAAAGGATGATGCTGAAGGACAAAAAATATGCGAAAAGTTTCACGACAAGCCAAAGGAATGCCCCGATAAGACTTGCACTTATGATACAAAAGCAAAGAAATGCAATCCAATAAAACCAGTAGAGGGGGAACAAGCAACAGGAAAAGGAGATGGAGAGAGAAAAACAACAGATAAGTGTAGTGAGGCCAAAACCCCTGAGGAATGTGCAAAAGTGCAAGCTACGAAACCTGAAGGCAAAAATGCTGTTTGTGGTTGGATCGAAGGGAAGTACAAAGATTGCAGTTTTCCAGTAAATAAGAAACTTTTTCTAATGCTGTTG
>NW_027124974.1:4265-4598 GCF_001457755.1 Trypanosoma equiperdum | reverse complement strand
TGTGCAAAAGTGCAAGGTACGAAACCTGAAGGCAAAAATGCCGTTTGTGGTTGGATCGAAGGCAAGTACAAAGATTGCAGTTTTCTAGTAAAAAAGAAACTTTCTCTAATGCTGTTGTTTTTTATGATTTTTGTACCGTTATATCATTCTAAGGTTATTTTGTTCAACTTCATATAATTTATGAAAATTGTCCATTTTGAGTTAATTTGATACATTTTAACATTTTTGATGAACATATGCAAGTTAGTAAAAATCTTTAAGCTTTTTCATTGTGCTCTTTACCTGTACGCATCTCAATCGATCGTTATAGACTTCCTGGGCGGCTACTTCCTC
>NW_027124974.1:3205-4255 GCF_001457755.1 Trypanosoma equiperdum | reverse complement strand
GGTTATTTTGTTCAACTTCATATAATTTATGACGATTGTCCATTTTGAGTTAGTTTGATATATTTTAACGTTTTTTGATAAACATATGCAAGTTAGTGAAAAGCTTGAAGATTTTTCATTGTGCACTTTACCTATACGCATCTCAATCGATCGTTATAAACTTCCATGGCGGCTATTTCCTTCTCCAATACGTTTTCTTTCCTTACAATCTGCCACTTGCTTCCTCCAGCAAACCCTGGCTAACGGCGCCATATTGAGAAAGCCCCTTTTTGATATTGCCTTCCATCATTTGAGAAAGGTTTCACTGGCTGTCGTGCAAGTGTGTCGCTTATAGTCAGTGGATATTTAGCAGGATGGCGATCTCCTTCTCTTAACTCGCAGTCGTGTTATTAATTTCTTCGTTTCTGTTGTTGGAACCGGATTTGCCGTCTGAGAGAAGAGTACCTTTAAGAAGTTCGCCAGCTTAACATTAAAGTATACATCTTCCCCTTTCAGACTGATTACTCCATGATCAGACCTGAGTTTACTCAAAGCCTGACACTGTAGAAAGTGAGATGATGTTTCTTTGCATTTCTCTTTTATATCATTTCTTCTACCAAAGCTACGTTCCTGCCCATGTGCTGCTTGGAGGTGCGTTGTTATATATTGCTTGTGACACAAACCTTCGAGCAGTGTGGGCATTGTTGCACAAGAGGGGCAAGCGGCATGATTTCAAGGGGTCCTTATTCGCGTTCCTCTTCACAGTGATTTCATTTTTGTGGTGTGTTCTGGTATACTATACTGGTGTAAACCATGGCATGTAGGTGTTCCCACATCTTTCACATGCAAACTCTCTACGAGGGTTCTCTGTACGCCCTCAAGCCCTTATGCCGTTTGTTTTTCGGCTCCTCTCTCTGACCGCACTTCTCCATCTCATCTGCTGGCGTGTTGTGCTCGGTCTTTCTTTTTCTCTTTCTTGCTGTGGAGCGCAAGTTTAGTGTGTAAAAAGTCTGAGTTGGGAAGTGTTAGCCATTCCTTGCTTTAGAAACTCCTCTTGAATTTGCTGCAAAC
>NW_027124974.1:1859-3195 GCF_001457755.1 Trypanosoma equiperdum | reverse complement strand
TCATTGTCATTCTTATCTTTGTTATCACCACTAGTGTCTTCCTTTGCTTGAAACTTTGATATATCCTTCGTCATTTTTTTTCTTGTTATTGGCTTGAGTATGAGTGAGATATCATTCCAAGGATGTTTTGCAGTCATATGGCGTAACATACAACTGTGGTGGTATTCTTTACCGCTTACCTTACATGTTTCTCTTTCTGGCATTACTTCCTGTAGCGGTGTTCTTGGTTCACCTTTCATCTGCTCCAGACTGCACTTATTTCTGGTGAGCCACGTTTTGCTTTTATACACCTGTTTGTAGCTAAGACATTTGTATGCTTGTGGTGCTTCCCATTGTTCATCTTTACTGCTATCATCCTGTATTTCCGTTTGTTGTGTCACTTCGGTTTGCTTTTCAGGATGTTTCAGGCGCATATGCCTATCCAACCAGCCATACGTGACATGCTGCTTCGGAAGCCATTGACACTTGTGGAGAGTAGGTAACGACTGTTCTTCTCGTTTCCTTTTTTGCTGCTCTGTACATACTACTTGATCTGTCAAATGGTGTTGTGGCATGTGTTGTTGCAGGAACACCTTTCTTTGGAATACTTTAGCACACACGTACCATTGGCGCACGCCATTATACGTCTGTGCTGCTCTTGGCTCTATCTTTAATACAGCTAGTGCATTTTTACGAACCCATGATGCATGTTTATCATGTAAACAACTCCCCTTGGTTTTCTCGCGCACACGATGTTTCAAAATGGGCATATGACAGGTTCATTCTGCCTTGTAGCTATTACCACCTTGCCTTCCTAAGTTTCTTTCATCTTGACATTGTTTTGAGATGGAGAAGGGGAATTATTAACAAATTTCCCATGTGTTTTTTACACCATCTACACTCCAGTTCGTCCACTTTTCGTGTGATCATCCTATGTAACCATTCAAAATGTTTTGAAGTCCCTGTTCTAAATTGGGCTAACAGTGACTCCTCTTCTCGGTCTAGCACCTTGTATTTTGGAGTCGGTTTTAGATGGCTTAGTAAAGCACTGCGGTGTTTGCTTGGGCCATGACCTCCTGCAAATTCGAGTCGCGTTGTGACTGATACCTTATTTGGTGCGCTATACCTGTGACATTTTCGGTAATTCATGCAGTGTAGGTTTGCGGCATGTGATTTCCTTTGTTTGTGACCGTGTCTACTTTGTAATTTCTCTGAATACCGCAATATGAAAACACAAACTGAAACGACATGGCTACTTTCAGTGTTATGAAGTGTATGATCAGATACCATATGCGTCGTAGTATGGAATCGGTCACTACTGCAGGACATCTTTTAAGTGCCATTAATAAAGGTAAAA
>NW_027124974.1:0-1849 GCF_001457755.1 Trypanosoma equiperdum | reverse complement strand
GTTGATCTTTATTACTGACTTAAGTTTCATAAATTATCCCTCCATGGTTACACACTCCGCTTTATAGCTTCAATATAACCTGCCTGCTCCTTTATTCACTTTTACCACATTACCTTGCCGAAGGTATATTATCGTGCCGACACCAGTGGATTTGTCCAGTATCACTGACCCATCCTTCCACACTTCATAATCGTATCCTTTGAATCTACGTACCCTTTGCATTGTGTGCCTTTTCTTCTCACTATCAGAAGCGTCAGAATGGGGACCACCTGGCGTTTTTGTGGTGAAGTACGATCTCCTCACCACTTGCACTGCGCTTGCCGTATGTGGCTTCTCCGGTCTGTCTACTTCCTTATACAAGTATGATACACTCTGCAGGCGTGTGTGTATCGGATGGTTGGGTGGGAACATTTTTCCACTGTATCAGCTGATGACTTACAGTTTGTCTTCCTTGTTAAATAGTATTCTATTGCTCGTCTGTGGGTAATATCATCTATATTGTGAGAGTCAGCCTCTTTCATGGCATCTTGCCGACTCGCGTACTGTGGAATCCCCGCCATAAAAAGTACCTCCTGCGCTTCTATTTGTTCAAGCTTCCCCTTGTCTGATGGCGAAGCATTGAACCACGATGATGCGAAACCACAGCATAACTTCACTTGGATTAAGGCTAAGCAAAATAATCGGACACTTTCTCTGCTCGCCACACACTCAGGTGATGTAACAGCCAGTAGTTTCATTAATATCATATTTAGTGCTGTTTGTAGGGTGTTTAAATGTTTGATTACTCAGTCCTTTGTTTGGCTGCATTTTCACCTCAAGGAGTCTGTGGTTTATCGTCTCATTTACTCTGTGTTCTCTCAGTATTAGGTATAATGGGTCTCTGTATCTTGCACCAAAGAACGTGTATTCCTTTTTTTTGCAGAAACATCCATATAGTGCTCTGCTAACCAGTTCGCTATACAATCTACTCCTGTTTGCAGCGTCTACAGAATAGCTTCCATGTCTGTGTAAGAGCATACTATTGGAAGGTCATCTGGAAAGAAGCAGTGTTTAAGAGCTAACATGGCATTTTATTTTGCGCTGAGAGAGTCCATTGCGATAATGAATAGCAACGACCCCAACACGTAACCTTGTGGAACACCCCACGTAAGATGTATTTTCTTTGAAAGGGTGTTGTCTATTCGTACTACTGCGGTTCGTCCCTCTGGAAAATTTACAACACACGAAATGAAGTACATGTCCACATCGTATCTTACTAATACATCTATTATACACCTGTGATTCACAGAGACAAATACCCTGGCATAATCTATGAATACCGCGACAGTTTTCTCTCCTGCTACCCTATCTCACGGATTCTGTGAGTGTCATCAGGGCCTCTAACGTAGACCTCCCCGGATTAAAAACAGCTTGCTGTGGTTTCATCTTACATTATACTGTGTCTCGCATACGTCTCTCTACAATCCTCTCCATGAGCTTACAGAGGGTTATGATGAGCGTGTGATGGCCCAGAACGATGACATACACTTGGCCTGTTTGGTGGGTTAGAGTAGTGGAATTATAACGCCTTGCTTCTACTTCTCCGGTACCCTGTTTCTCTGTAGGCTACAGTTGAATTGCTTGAGGACGCATATTTCTTGCGATGGCATCCTAATTGTTTACCTTTTCACAGTTTATATCGTCCTTATCTGGAGTAGTCACTGAAGAGAGTTCCTTTAGTGCTGTCTCAAGTTCTGCCGTCGTTATTGGTGGGTGTTCTCCGCTCACTCGAATAAGGTATGCTCATGGGGGGAGCATCTGCTGCTTTCGTCAACCGCTCTCTCTATACATCTGTGCTAGCTTATTAGCT
>NW_027124975.1:0-6223 GCF_001457755.1 Trypanosoma equiperdum | reverse complement strand
CCAGCTGGCGTGTCAGCAAGAAGAGGTGGTGTTGCCATGTCCTTTGACACCGGCAATCTGACGGGGGTCGGAAGTGGGAATGTTGCTTGCTCTTCAGAACGAGAGATTGTCTTAAGGAGGAGTGCCATGGAAGGCGGTAGTGGTTGGGAGCAGCGTTGTTCGTCGGCGCTTTTCTCGCCAAGACCATATCGACCGACTTCTTTAAGAGTTTGGGAGCCGGGCGCTGACGATCAATCTAACTCCAATCGTTTTGAGCAAGGCACACGTGTGACATGTGCCGGGCCCCCGGCTGGCTTCTCTGCCACGTCAACTCCCTGGTGGCGATTGCCATCTCAAGGACCCAGGCGCGGGGATGGCGTTAACGCGGGGAGAGGTGAGTGTAGTACTGGTGGATTCTGTAACGATTGGCAACAATGTGACACTTGTGGGGGCCGGTTTCCTCAGGGTAGTACTTCTAACCCGAGGTTTTGTGAGCACCTACAGTCACGACCAACAAGCGTGCTTAATACTTATGGAAAATTTTCCAGAAGTCACAGCCCCCATCCCTCCTACAACGCGATGCAACAGCGACAGACACAACATTACTCTACGATGGGCCGTGATGGACGTTTGCGGCCGCCACACACAGACCGCTGGGACAGCAATGATGTCAATGGTGACGTCTCGCCCAGGACCGCCACCGATCCGCTGAGAGGAACATTTTGGAAGTCGCCGACGCTCAACCCTTCCAACCATCGAAACGGGGCAGATCCACTTCTTTCACCGTTATCGAGTCCGTCGTGCAGTGGCGTACTCACACCAAATGCAGGTCGGAGGCCGACGATAGGTGAGTTCGCTGCAACCAACACCAGGTCCAGCGCATTCAATTGTCTATCATCGTTCAAACATCACGGCGCCGCACCGGAAACTGGTAACCGCACGGCTAGTGGTCTCGAAAATAACTACCATGGACCTTCCTTTTGTAAGAACAGGGCAGGTGTGCCGACTAAACGGTCCGTCGTCCCCACCTTTGGCAGAATGGATACTTTGTACGATAACAGTGCATCCGGCATACCCATTTATAACGAGTACGGCTACCCGCAAGGCGATTCTCGGGTGCGACCGAGGGGTATGCAGGTAATGGATATGATGTACGACCGCCAGTGGCAGCGGACGCAACCCCCGGCTCGCCTGCCGGTTGGTGCAGGACCCACTAATCGAGGTTCGCTAAGTACTTCATGGACTAATACAACAAAAAATGGTGTTTGCGGCATGAGAAGGGCATGTTTGCCCGGAAAGCCACCACTCGCATCCACAAGACCAAACGGAGCTTCGAACACACTGAACAACGGCATTGCCCCCACGGCAGTTCGGCGCTTAACACTCCGCGAGCGAATACAACTCCAGCGGAGGCTTCAGCAACGAGAAGCAAACATAAGTGCCTTTGAGACGAATATAAAGGAAAACTATTGTGTGGGAAATGATGTAAAACGGTTTCGGACGGACGTTGGTGACCTTAGTTCCGCGAATAAAACAACTGCCAGCAATGGGGGGGAGAGAACGACAACGGAAACGAACTCGGCATGTGGTGCACGTACGGCTGCAGCATTGGCAGCAGTGACATTTGGGGGCGACCCTCCATCAAAAGGTTCCCTTCACTCCATTGGAAAGGATATTATGCGCTTGAAATCCCTTACGTCCCCATTCGCGGAGGCAGACGGGGTTAATGTGTCCTTTTGCCTAAGGGATTTAACCAATGCTTTTCTACGTATGCCTCAAAGTGAAATAAAGGAGTATGACCTCTCTAAAGCTGCGTGGTTGGAGGATGGGGTCTCGTGTTTCGTGTCCGCCAAGCCTACAAAATTTAATGGTGAGTTTGAAAACTATGTTAGGCACTTCAACTTTCACCAGCATCCGTTTTATTTGAGGGAAAGGGCCTTTTTATTTGTTCTGCGAGTCCCCACTCAGCCGCAACTCCGTCTCATTATCGCCGTTCACAACATGCATGATTTTCTCTCAGTACTACGACAGCGGCCACTGCGACCGCTAGAATCTTGGAGAGGACCGCATTCAATGGAAGAAGAAATGGGTGGTCTCAGTGGAAGGGAAAATGCCTCGCAACTTCCAGCTGATGAATGTAATTCAGGTCGGACCCGCACTTTCCTGCAGCGGCTGTGTAAATTCATGAAGAATTGTATTTCGGGGGGAAATGGCGGCGGCACCCAGCAAATGGGGTGGGCACCCATAACGTGGGGTCAGCGACTGGCTCTTCTGCGGATACAAGCGTCGGCGGCAGTACACGGCCAGGCATGGAGCGAATGCACAACTCCGTTACTCACAGACCCGGTTGTACTCTACTCACGCATGTCATTTCTGTCGAACCGCACCGCCTCGTTCGCAGTGCTGCGCTGTCAGCTGGACACCCTCAAAGCGTTTGCCTCCACTTGGATAAAGAGTAAAAGAACAACGGCGGACGAAAACCAGGTGCGGATGATACAAAACCGTATCAGTAAGGTAGAAAGTATACAATTGGGATGTGATGCCCCTACTGCTGGAATTGGTGAGCCCAAAACTTCTTCAAGCGGGGTACAGGCAGCTGGTCGTGTTCAGCAGCGGTTGAGATCTCTACCCCTCCGTAAAAGAATGGGGGCTCCTTTCGCGTGGAAAAAGGCTGATACAACTTCGAATTCCGTGGAAAAAAAAGGAGAGACGCAGAGGCAGCCTCAGTTGAAATCAACGATTTCTTCGTATTCTTCATCAGCAAGTTTGTGCCGCTCTAAACCAGAAGTGGGAGGTGCTAATTCCTCAACGCCACCTGGTGGCGTTCCAGCCTCTGATGCCGCAGGAGCTGCAACTCCACTTGCGGACGCTGACGGCACTCTGATTCGGATTGCAGAGAGACTCACGTCATCCACCGATATAGTGAGCGGAAACAATCATTTCCCCCCAATGCGAACCATTTTGAAGCTAGTAACATTGTGGGAGCAAAATGCTCAGCGACAGAGGGCATTTAATGACTGTCCTGCAGAGCCCGCGCCTTACTCCTACGGAGGATCAGATACGGTGCTGGCTAGCAACCTCGGAGCCCGCGCAGAGTTGCGGGACCACCAGGACGATTATGATATTAGCGTCTCCCACATTCAGCAACTGCTGCAGTGGCAGTGGGAATACCACCAGAACAGCTATGAGGCATTGTCTTTACCTGTATTCCGTGGAGCGCTTGTGGCAAGCAGGGGCTGCCGCTATGGGAGCGATGCATGCAGTAGTGTGGATCCCAAGGTAATGGGTGTGAATCCCCTTTCCCGGTCACTGTTGCTCGCTCTGGTTAAGTGGGGGTGGCTAGTACCGATAGACTACAAAGCGTTGCACAAACGGGCCGTGCGTCACACTGCCGTCGGCGACAACATGCTATCACGCGTTCAATTTGGCTTCGGCGTGAGGCGTCGCACACTATTTGTGGGGGTGCTGGGGTTCACATGTTACCGCGGATGGGCCCTGAGTCTTCTTATTTTGTATGCTGCGTATCGCTGCTTCAAGTTGGCTGCAGTTGGTCTACTCAGTACCGGCGCACCGTGGCCCGCGCCTTTGCACTCGGGAACTTCTATCGTGTACAGTCGCTCGGAGGCAGCAGTGGAGGCTATGCTCGAAGAGCGGCAACACTTTCTCTCGCAGTTGCTTGTCACTCGCGTACTGCAAACTCAGCACTACGTTCACAACTTTGCAAGTCGTCTGGACATGCTTCTGCGGGGATACTCACCGATCCTTTCACTTATCATTGGTATCGAACTACTGTTTGTGTGGATTTTTTTTGCGTGTTGGAGCGGCGCCGCACGCGTTTCCGCTACCTTCGGGGTCAATATAGACCTCCTCCATCAATATATGTCGGAGCTCATCTCTCCCTTACCGCTGTACGACAACGTCATGTGGTGCCTTACCTACATGAAGCCAAATGTGGCAGGCGTGGAGACCTTTTCTCTCGTTGCCCCTCTGTTTGTCGTCCTTTGTTTGATGACCCAGTCACCACTGCGATGGGTGCTGTACAAAACATGGGAAATGTTTTTGCATGATGACGCGCTCGTCCGACGTCCGGTGCTCTCTTTCTGAATTGCGCGGACAATCTGGTGGGAGGGCTGGTGGAGATCAGTCCCGTGAAATGTGGACGCTTTGTTGGGTAGGCCGCTAGCTCTTGGCTTTCCATTTTCGAGTCACAGAGGCGTGAGAGAAAATTTTTTCTTTTTGTTGTCTACTGAACTTTTGCTTGACGATGAGAAATTCATCTTTGCACCTTCGGCTTTACCGCCGTCGCCGAAGGCTATGTCACCGGGTGTGAAGGAAAGAGGAAACCTGGTAGTTTTCTGTAACGTTTGTTTGCCTCTTCTATTTTCTGCTGTTGGTTCGTTAGGTGTTTTGCCACTGTTACCCGACCAACCGACCGGGGATTCTCCTTCACTAATTCCTTTAACCTCCGTATGTCCGTGGTGTATTTTTGGAAATGTAAAGTGAAAAGTATAGTGACTTTCCCAGGAAAAATAATATAGTCCATCCACTCTTGTACCTCCTAATGCAATTTGATGGACGTAGTGGTGGAGAAGGTGATGCAGAAGGGGTCCAAGGTGCTGGGGCAGCTGCAGTTAACACCCCTAGCATCGTCAGTGATGACGAGCTGATGGCTTTAGAGAAGCGGGAGTCACTTATTGTACTTCAGGATGCGGTGTGGTCTGTCAGCTCCGCTAAGCATGGAAACGGTGTCATGTGTCTTTTAGATGGATCGCACAACACGTTCTGGCAATCCGACGGTGTCGTCCCACATGTCATTTCCATTGATTTTGCGCTCCTCAAGCCTGTGGCAGCCGTCGCTTTGTATCTTGACTGTGCGGAGGACAATAGCTACACCCCGCGGAGGATGCGAGTGCAAGCTGGTACACACAATGGTGACATGGCCGACGTTGCAACCGTGACAGTAGACGATCCGCGGGGTTGGGTACTCATTAGAATGCAGGCTGAAGCCGAGACACCTTCCTCATGGAATACCCCTGCAGCACATAGTGACGATGCTAAGGCGGATATCGAAAACGATATGCCCCTTGATAACGCTGATTTCGAAGAATTTATTCAAGATGGTGTGTGGTGCACGCGAGTACGCGTTATTGTGGAGGAAAACCGACAAGAGGGCCGCGATTGTCATGTTCGCGGACTCCGTGTTTTAGGACACATAAAACAAAGTCTTTTTACGACGGCCTCCTTCACACAGAACCTTCATCTTCGCTGAAATGCACGTACAGTTACGTGATGTCTATGATTTTTCAAATAGCCAACATGCTGCACGGAGAGCTCCATCAGTAGATTTCACGGCATTCGTACAGAAGTACAGAGGAGGCTTACTCGTCACTCACCACACGAATTCTTTTGAAGCAAACAATGCATCTCACACACACAAACGCTCGTTGACGAATAAGTCAACGCAAGAGTGATAGAACCACATTTCAATCTTTTAAGGTTATCACCGTGTCCGCGGTATGAGAGTCGGGAGTGGGAAAGGTACCTTAAAGACCAGGGTGGGGAAAATGTAGGGAAATTTCGTGGCCGTGTTCTTTTTTTTCGTGTAAAAGTTAATCTCCTCTCTTCTCGTATTATTTTCAACGTTTACCTCGACAAACACTTGTGCACATATATATGTATATACGATACCACTACAAAATACACCTCTCCCTAACAAAGAGATGCATAACTGCTATCACCGCCACAACATTAGACCGTGTACAATGAAGTACGGAACATAAATGGCAGAGAAAAAATATTTTACAGTATTTTCCCTTAACTATTTTACAACGCATCAACTATGAAGTTACTAGTGTAGCCCGGCATCGCCACACCGGCATCAACATAAAAACAAAAACCTGCAAGAACCAGACCACATCACACTACAACATACACAAATCAAGCCGTCCCATAATATGGCTGACTCAATTGATTACGAAAACGATTTCGAAGAAATAGTACTCTGCGATGTAACTCCAGCAGAAACACAATCAACAACAAACTCTGAGCAGTCACCGGGGCCTGAAAAAAAAGAAAACGAAGAAACACCATGTACACCAACAAAAATAAAAAAAAAATCAAACTCAACAACAATCTCAAACAAGAGCGGCACGACTCCAACAAAAGAATATATAAACAACAACACAAAACAATCAACGAATGCATCCCCTTTCTTGCAATCACAGACATCGGCTAGACCTACATC